>NW_009943331.1:0-10000 GCF_000696875.1 Nestor notabilis
ACTGCTCAGGTGCTTCTCCCGCCCGGGCCCTCCCCTAGCCGGGAGCCTCTGGAAGGTGGAAAAGAGCTGGATAATTGTAATACAGTCAACAGCACCTCGTTCCTTCCGAAACAAATCGCGTGTAGGAGACAGGCAGCAGCTGCTGTGGAGCGGTGGAGGGTGAATTGTGACAAACAAAGCTAGTTTTATTCTTGAGAAAACAGCCCCTGGGGTTAGGGGATAAGCAGTTTTGGGAGCTGCCTTGGCTTCAGTAAAATACTTGATGCTTCTTCTTGCCATGGCCTGAAAAACTAAGCAGATGTGGCGCAGAGAGGTCAGGGTTTGCCAGGCTGGCTGGGTCCACTTGCGGCACAGAAGACATCCTGACCTGAGGGTCTGCAGTGGTCTGGTCCTGCTTGAGGTTATCGCATGCCAGTGATGAAATTGGGAATGCACTTATTGAATCATCAGATGATGCAAGGAGCGGTAGCATGGCCTGTTGCCATCGTCACATGAACTAATCCTGCAGCTGCCCTGCCTTTGGTTTTGAGCATCTTACTCAAGGAATGTCGTTGGCAATAATCTGAAGAGCAGCAAGACTGGTGTAAGGGTTGACGCCAATGGCCTTTGATGCAAGACTGAAAGAGCTGTTAATCTAAAGAAAAAGAAAAAATCCTGGGCTGAAGAATGAAATAAAGGATGAAGGAAAACCTGTTAGTTTGTAGGTAAGTTAAAGGGGAGGGCAGTAACCTTCCATCCTATGTGACAGACTAAGAAGTGAGGGGTGTGAAGTACAGCAAGAGATCCTGCAAAGATATGGTGAAAAGCTTTACAGTAGCAAAGACAGTCAAATAACTTGGAGAGCCTTTATCTCACTGGTCACCTTGAAAGCCCTCCTAAAAGCACTTATCTGACATCACTCTGTCATTCCCCTGGGGCAAGACAGCCTCCCAGGTCCCTTGTAGAGCTGGTTTCCTCTGTTTTCGATGACATGCTGCCTGCTCAGAGCCACGTTTTCCTCTGTGTGGGAAATGTAGCCTCTGACTTAGAAGATGAGAAAGATCCCACTCAGATGTCACCTAAATTTCCACCCAGTTGACCTCTTTTGCCCTGACAAAATCAGATATAATCTGAAAGTGCATTTAATGGAGTGTCCATCTTTGTGGTTACAGCCTGATTCCTTGCCTTTACACCACTAATTCCCTGTTTCCCCCCATTCCTTTTGTGCAGATTTGCTCATTGTTTGAGGAGCTCTGTTCAGCCTGTTCATTTCCCACCTGGATAACTCTTTACTTCTTCCACTTTGGCTGGACTCTTTATCTACATCCCTTTAGCCAGGCTGAACTGAGCAGGAGTGGTTGAACAAGCAGCACTTCTGTTGTTGAGCTCCTTGCTCTTCATTCTGGTGTGGTCAGACTTACAACCAAGAGAAACACTGTAAGCTTTGATTAGTGTGTGTTTGAGAGGCTTGCCTGGAGAGCAACATGCACATTAGTGGTTTTGTACGTCCGCCCATGAAGCAAAGTGTTCTGCAACAGCAGGATCCTGGTGTCCCGTTTACTCCTGGATACAGCTGTGGGTTGAGGCCAAACCTGTCCCAGCTGGTGGTTCTCTCCATTAAACCATTTTAGACTGATGCTTGCTGAGCCACAGTGATAACCGGGTATTCTTAACTACAGCTCTCTTCCCTCACCACTCAACCAAGGCTTTCTGGCTTCTACCACACACAGCCCTGATGGCTGGTAGTGCCTTCTGGGTCCAAAGATTTTAAAAAAAATGTATGTATTTTGAGCAATAAGGAATACAATGCTTTTTTTTTTTTTACTTTATTTTATTTGGAGAGTAATTTAGAGAGAAGGAAAGATGATGCCTGGTGGAAATGAGAAATATATGTCCCATACATAATATATGCCCCACATGCCCTATTACAAATACAACAAGATTTCCTGAACTGGAGAAGTTGTTACACATTACAGTGTGCTAATGCTCCCCCACGGAGATGCTGATACTGAGAGAGTCTTTAGTGTAATAATATTAAAAATCCTAGAGTTTCAATAAGATCCTCCCTGCTACCACGGCAGTAGGAAATGAATTGATTCCAAAGGAAGACTCTAATTGCTGCTTAGTATCCACCAAATATTCTAAGATTCACTGCAAACATATACCCCAACATGTCTGTGGCATGATCTGTAATAACATTTTTTCCAAGGAGACAGTCACTTTCCAGCACAGTTTAGCTGCTGCTTCAGTTTTACCCTTAGAGAAGCTGCTTGAGGGAGCCTCATAGATTTGCACAGCTCAGGGCAAACTCTCAGCCCTTCTGCCTGTGGAGACCTTTAAACCTTGTCAGAGTTCAGAGGCTGGGGAAAGGCACCATCATCATCGTTCACAGAGCATAAGCACAGGCTCTGAATCAGCAAATACTTGCACACTTGGTATTAGGTACATGAATAACTGAACTGGAGGTGGTTAATCTACCGGTGTAAAGTTACTCAAAAGCGTAAGTATTTGCAAGTATAATATTTTCCTCTGAATATATTACATAAATCTGCTTCAAAATGCATTTATTCTGTTTATTGAGAGCATGTCTTTTCTCATGAGTTTAAGTCATGTACACACTGTCCAGTTTGTGCCAGTGTCTTGTTTTCAGGACAGTGAATAGGAGGAATTTCAGTTACCCTTGGCTACAGTGCTGGAGCTGTGGCTGAATGAATACAGCTCCCTCATCCTTGGGTGGATGGACATCACAATTCACATCCTCCAGAACAGAGGGCAGAGCCAGTATCCTGGTGTCTCCCTTCAGAGGGGAACTGCTAAATCTGCTCCTAGATAAGAGACTGGACTGAGATAAGGAATTCCTCTCCCTCTGTAGCCACCTTCAGTGTGGCAGTGAAATACTGCTGCACATACCATTTTTTCCATGCTTGCCTTTAGAGAAAAATCAGCCCAGAGTTTAATTTCATACTGGAACTGCTGCAGGTGGAGACTCAGCTACTGCCTGATTTTAAGGTTTCTTGGAGGTAGGTTTAACCTGCTACCTCTAACTTAGTGCATCAAAATGTCTCTTTACAGCTACAACTTCTCTTCTGTATTTCTATTTTAAATCTTGTTTTTTCTAAAAGGAATGAAAAAGTCCTTGCATTTCCCTTAATTTAGGCACCTCTAAGTGGAAAAGGTGTGGCTGCCCATATGCATCACTTGCTGGGAAGGCTCTGTATGGTTTTGCCTCTAACAATACCAGGCAAGGTTTGCCAGAAACCCTGTGACCCTCCATCCTTGTGTCCTCAGCAGTCCCCAGAGCCTGGGGCACAGCACTGCCCTTGCAGATCAACAACAGCAGAGCTAAACCTCCACTTGCACAGTAGTGGCAAGTTTTTAACTTGCCAATGCAGGATTGCAGCATGCGCAGAGCTCTTTACAGCACAAAGCTGCAACAACACTCAGACCCACTATTTATTATATTATGGACCATAATATTTAAGTAGCCTGGATATAACCCTGTAACCAGTTTTCCTTGACAGAATGAGTATTGCTCAGCACATACTAAGAGCTGTCTGTAAAACACATTTATGAAGTGTTCATAAATTCCAAATCAGTGGCAAACTCCATGTTGAGGCCCCCACACTGATCCCAGAACCCTTGAGCAGGCAGGGGCTGCCCATTGCCCTGGGATCCAGCCTGCCTGAGTGCTCATCCAGCTGGGATATCACACAGAGAATAAACAGCCCTGCTTGCTGAGCTGTCCTCATCAGTGTTTCTGTCCTACCTGGTGGACACGGTGCCCTGGGGGTAGGAGCATCTCCTTGGACTTCAAGTGTGGATGGCCCTGCAACAGAGCGCTCAATCCCTCATGCTTCTGTTACAGCTATTGCTCCCATGCTTGGTCCCTCGTGCTTGTTGTTGCAGCTGAGAGTCCCAGGAGATGCTGCAGCTCATGCAGGAACCTGCATAAAAAAGGACAAAGCTGTATTTAGTGTTATCAGCTCCTCACTTAGCTCCACATCAGCAAAGCACTAAACCCAAGTGCTCAGTCTCCAGCACGCGCTTAACCAGCTCCTGAATTAGAGGAATGGCTGCAGGGTCAGTGACTCAATAGCAGCCCCAAAGGAGCGAGCCTGCGTGTGTGCTTGCTGCAGTCAGATGCATGCAGCAGCAGTGAAGCCACTACCATGTTCTAGCTTTGGCAGGCTCCCACAGGGAAGGCAAGTTCCTCCCATGGGACCACACAGATGTGGGGAACACATGGGTGATGCCTGCACCCTTATCACAAACAAGTGGGATCAGAGACTGGTGGACACCAGGCAGAGGCAAGCAGGGTCCTGGGCTTCTGACTCCCCTCCTCAAGGGCATCATCAGATGTCCCAGAACAGGGGAGGAACTTACCCACTTGCACAGGTCAATGTCCTGCTAGTGCCCACAAGCATGTTCCCAGGACCTTGCACGGGAACCGGCCCTGGCTGGCAGCCAACTTCCTCCATTCCCATCACACGTGTTTAGGAAAATATTGTTTGCAAGTGTATTCACTACCTGGAGCATCACACTCATGGGTCATGAGTGAGCAATGCCTGGAAAGTTACCAAAATAGCCTTTGCAGAAAATTGTTCTGAACTGTTGTTTCAGGGATCCACTCTGGAACAAAGTGAACTGGAGAAGTCACTCTTTATTTCCTGTTTACTTTCCTATCCCATAGTTGTTCCTAAATAACACCTATGCTGTATAGGTAAGTCCTTACATTTGTATTATCGTCCCTGTTATGATGTACAGAACACCAGTAAATGGCACTGCTAGTCATAACTGTGATTTATATAGAACCCAGTGACTGCTCCCACCAGGACAGGCATTTAGCCTCACCCCCCTGCCAAAGATGTTCAAGGAATTCCTCATCTGAGGAGATGGTCCAGGAGGAGGGACTTTCACCAGCCCTTTCCCAGGAAAAGGAAACCAGAACCAAAGCATCTGTGACCTGCCTGGGTTACAAGGAGCTGCTCCCCTGAGGTGCACAGGACATCAGCACCATTTTAACAGCACAAGGCTGAAGTCTGGATTCATGATCCCTGTTTCAAGACCCTGCAGCCAGGACCAGCCCTGTTTGTTCCACAGAGACAGCCCAGGACTGAGGTACAGCTGCTGTACCATCCAAATGGAGGGCAGAAAAAACTCCATGCAGCTTAATTACCAAGGAGAACCACACATCCAGATTCTCATATTATGAATAATAGCCACAGTGAGATGGAAACCTTTGCTTGAATAATTTTGAATGATGAACACATTTGAGGAAATAACGTTTTCTTTGCAGATCTCTGATGAAATGCTACCACTTGCCTTGCTTTCTCACTCAGGGTGGGCACTGTCCCAATGCCATCCCCCAGCACTGCCCCAGGCCTGGGCCAGCACACTGCTTGCTGCTTTGCCAAGACCTTCCCTGCAGATATATGCAGGGAAAATGCACATACAGTGACTGTCAGGGCTGCAAAGCTGCTGTCCCAGGAACATGCTGGCAGCAAATAGCATTCAGATGACCGTGTGTCTGCATGAAGGAATGCCAGGGAATGAGTTAATAGGTGACCATTTGGCAGGCAGCAATGGGAAGCCAGTCACAGTTCAGCTGCCTTTGCAAGACTTTTCCTAGACCTCTTCTCCATTTGGATCCCAGAAATCTGGTCTTCAAACTCCCCAGAGCAGGGCCACAGCCAGCACCCTCCATTCCCCTTCAACCTGAAGAAAGAATTCACATACTGGTTAAACTGCTGCACAGCCAGAGAATTAATGCCCCTATTTCAGTTCCAAGCCATCCTCCCTGCCCTGCTTCCCGCTACCACAGTGTGTGCAGGATCACAGCAGCATCAGTTAATACCAGGGGCCCCATTCCCTCTGGTAAGAGCACATCGGCTCCCTCCATCGCAATTCCCAGGCCAGCTGGCAGCATTAGACACTGTTGCTTGGCTCCTTGGCTACTGCAGCTTGTGCATATTAGCACCCCATTGAGTTTCCCATCCGTCTAACAGGACTCAGTGTAGATAACGATGCCAAAGCCAGTCGTAACTGGACAATTACAGTATCACTGGGAGATCAGAAAAATTGCAATCCAAATATCCTTAATGAAGAGCCAGCAGGAACAGCAAGAGCCTCGCCAGGTTGTCCCCAAACACAAGGTCACCGCCCCAAGGGCATCACAGCACCCTGATGAATTACACAGCTGAGGCTCAGGACCAGAAATGGGGGTAAGAGCTCAGAAACGGAGTCTTTATGGAAAAGCTTAAACCACCATAACCAGCAGTGGAAGCAGAAGCCCTGACTCTGCCAAGAGGTTCTGAGCTCCACTGTGGTGTGACTGCAGGCAAAGCCTCCTGCGCAGGCAGCTACAGCGATGGCAGGGAAGAGGCCTCACACTCTGCTTAACGTTCTCCCAACTTTACCAGTACTTGAAGCATCACATCTGTAGGATCCCTTTAGGAAAACACAATCCTTACAAGGAGGGAGATAAAACCAAAGCGAAGCGCATCAGGCAGTCCCCTCTGAAGGATTTCTGCATCGCTGGGAAGTACAAGAGGATGGGTATTGTATGATGGGAGAATCTACAGATCACCCAGCATCACTAATGAGAAGCCATTCTTTGAATGCATAATTTGACATCCCATTTTACTTTCTTTCCAGCTTTGCACTTACTCCCACGTAAGTTTTGAGGGTTTTGTTCCAGAATTACAGGCCTGCGGATCCCTCAAAGCACATCCTGAGAGCACAGGCACTTCTGAAGCAGGACTGCTCCCCAGCTGCCAAAATCATCCGTTTCTTGCTAACCAAAGGGAGGTTCAACACAGAGCCAGAGCAGCTTTGCTTTCAGGGTGTATAATGTGCATCAACAACACAATAATGAGCTGACATTAGAAAGAGAAGGGCTCTTCCAGCTCCTTTCTAGCCAAGAGGATGCTTGTGCCAAGCAGAGCTTTCATATGGAAAGTGGTGCATTTTTTTTAGTGTAAATATTTTAAGAACAATGTTTTATAAGAGAGAAAAAAAACCCTCACCTGAGTTTAACAGGAAGGCCTGTTCAGAGTTTCTTCTTTCTCTGTCAAAGACCTTGCTGCGGGACGCTCCGCTGCCTCTGTCTCTTGGGTAACTGTGGGATTTATCACAGTAACTCGTCCCATATTTCATTTCGTGGCTGTTCTGTTTCTCCTGTTGGTTCTACTCTGCCCACCAAGGAGGGGAGGAACCGGTGCATCAGCTTTGGCACTGTGCCAGCCTAGTGCCCACAACAGTCACCGACAAGCATCTTCCCAGGGTTGGGAGCAGGTCCCTGTGCCCCCAGGAAGCAGCAGAACTCCAGCTGCAGCAGTGCAGCAAGTGCTTGTACGAGCGTGTGCACAAGTAGATGTGCTGCGGCCCTGCTGAGTCAGGGGAGCAGGGACCACACAGGTACCAGAGGGAGGCAAGCAGGGATGACCATGGCCAGGGTCAGTCCCGCATCCAACCATCTGGAAAGTCCATGGGATGAGACAAGCCAAGCTGGGAAGCTGACCCACAGGTCAGGTCCAGGACAGGACCAAAGCCAAGCCAGCTAGGGGCTGAATCCACAGTTTGCAGAGCCCAAGTCTGCTACAACACAGCTCAGACGAGAGCTGAGTGCCCAGACCTGAGCCTAAATGGGCTCCTGGGCCAATGGGTGCGTGACCCAGATGGGGCTCATCATGGCCATTAGGGCAATTAGTACTCTAGGCTCTGGCTGGACCTTCCCAGAACATACTGACATCTCCCATAGGTGTGATGACTTGTGCCTTTTCTCAGCCAGACAGAGGCAGTTGGGTGTTGCTGTGACAGCCCACTGAAGGAACCCCAATTACAGCCATGCTCAGGGCACCCTGCTTGCCCTTTCCAGTGACACAGTGACTGGAGAGTCTGACCCTGTGTTGGTAAAAACCACCTAAACTAATCAGAGACAAATGCTTGTGAAGTCCTGAGGGTGCCCCTGCGGATGGGAATCGCATTGTGCTCCAGTCACAGCTGGGCAGCGACTGGGGGAGAATTTGTGTGGCTGCAAGCCTGCACAATCACATATCTGGACAGCAGGAGAAAGGGCTGAGAAATGCCTCATCCTATCCTACCCTATGTATTGCTGTTTCCATCTTGGAAGTGACAGTAAAACAGCATCCATATTACAGTGACATTAGCAGAATAGCTGCCACAGGGTTGCCTCCTGCTTTATGCTTTTCAGGCAGAGGCCAGCAGCAAGAGATCAAAAACTGTTTTTATGTTGCTTCAGAGCTGTGTTGGCTCAATGAGCCAACAAACCCTGCAGTGCCAGCGTGCGTCCTGCTAGCGCTGCTTAGCACTCGGAGCATTAAATTATTGACAGGATGCTGCTTGTGAACCTGCAGCACTCCTGACCCAGATACTCGTCATCACTAAACCTGGGAGACAGAAGTCTCCAAAATGTCAAATTTGCTGAAATATTCATATTGTAAATACAGATGGTAAAAAATCTCCAGCGAGGTTACAGCCTGCGTATTTACTTATGTCAGCTCCACTACCGAGAGCCAATGAGTCACAGCCACTTTATTAAATTCACACGCAATAGCAAGGAAGGCGACGCACGATGTTGAATGGCTTTAGGTGACACAAGCTCCTTGCATACATTACTGCTCCCAAGGAAAAATGCTCCTCTCTGCTCTGACACAATATTAACTCTGCTTTCTCCATTGCCCTGCTGGAAGCAAGTCAAAGCTGCAGCATTATTTCCACAACAGAAGGTGCAACAAGCAAATGGGCATTAATCCTGAATAATGGATCCAGCAATGTCAGGGACGAGCATCTCCTGCTTGTGGGGAATGCAAAATCCCAGGGAAGGGTCCTTGGCCAAGGCAAGCTTTCAGAGCAGCACAGCAGAACTGTCCTTCTGCAGGAGTTAAATTCAGCTCTCATGGGAAAAGAGCCTCTGTCCCAAGAGGATGGATGGGAGGAAAGGCCCTGCCTTCTGCCTGCTTTCTGAACCAGCTTCTTGAAGAGCACCTCTGGTCTTGAGCTCCATAAACTGGGTCAGCAGTGCTTTCCATGAATAGATCCTCACCCCCAAAATATGTAGAGGTACATCTCCCTCAGTGACCTGACTTCCACCATTAGCCACCCATTTAGATGGGTGCACAATTTTCCCTAAATCCCATCATCATCTGACAAGCCAGGTGAGCAAATTTCAGGCTTTTTTGAGTCAAGCCTGGGCTGTATCTGCCCTTCCTGCTGCCTGAGTATTTGGGCAGGAGAAACAGGGGATTAAATCCAGATCTGCTGCAGGGATATGGATTTGGGCCAGCCCCAGTTAGCACGTGGAATCATAGAATGGTTTGGATTTGGAGGGATCTTTAAAGCTTATCCAGTTCCAACCCCCTGCCACGGGCAGGGACACCTTCCACTAGAGCAGGTTGCTCCAAGCCCCTGTGTCCAACCTGGCCTTGAACACTGCCAGGGATGGGGCAGCCACAGCTTCTCTGGGCACCCTGTGCCAGCACCTCTGCACCCTCACAGGGAAGAAGTTCCTAGGATCTCATCTCAGTCTCCCGTCTGGCAGGTTAAAGCCATTCCCCGTCTCCTGTCACTATAGACCCTTGTCAAAAGTCCCTTTCCAGATTTCTTGTTGACTCCATTTAGGTATTGGAAGACTGTTATAAAGTCTCTCCTGACAAATTCTTTCTAAGGATACCATAGCATGGCCATAGCTACAGCGCAGCACTCACACCTTCCCACGGCTGGGTACCCTGGCCAATGGCAGCATCACGATGCTGCCCACACTCACTCAAGAAAGAGTCAGGTTCATTCCCTCCCAACACATGGGGAAGCTGTGAGAGTCACCATTTCCCAGGAGACAGCTTTGATGGAAACAACGATGAGCAGCACATTGGAGACTGCTCCTACCCAATGGTTTCCCGGGCATAACGAGGGTGGGCTTGTGCAAGGTGTGGGCACGTGTTAGCAGAGGATGCGTTGACCTAACAAGAGGGACCTCCTTGTGCATGTGGGCTGCCCATGTGCC
>NW_009943331.1:12500-14824 GCF_000696875.1 Nestor notabilis
TTAAAGCTTGTCCAGTTCCACCCCCCTACCACAGGCAGGGACACCTCCCACTAGAGCAGGTTGCTCCAAGCCCCTGTGTCCAACCTGGCCTTGAACACTGCCAGGGATGGGGCAGCCACAGCTTCTCTGGGCAACCTGTGTCTGCTGCCCTGGTGAGCATCCTCAAAGGATGGACCCAAATCCCACACCTCCCTCAGACATCTCTGGCACTGAAGGAGGGAGCAGCTTGCTGTCTTCTTTTCCTTGGTGTCTTCTGTTCCTTAGTGGCTGATGACCACAAAGTCAGGAGAGCAAGCTTGTCTCTGGGCTGCTGCACCCAGGGCACCAGGAGCGGATGGGTGCCCCCAGCTCCAGATTCCTGTCACTGGTGCAGTCAGAGCAGACCACACTGCCAGAGCACCACAACCCTGCATCACTGCACCATGAGTGTTATTGAGCTAACAACTGTCTCACAGGTTTGGATAATGAGCAGCACACTGGAGCCAAAGCACCACTCCTGACTCCGGAAACCGCAGCACAGCTCCTGCCTGCGCCAGGATGGGAGCATCCAGGCATAGTGCGCTCTGAAAGCTCTCCCATCCTCTCCACCTGGGAAAAGCTTTTGGCCTCAGCTGCTAAGCAGTGTGTTGTACATAGTGGGACCCAGAGGACAGTGGCTGCGGGTGTTGCTCGATGCAGGGCTGGCTGCCCCCCATGCTGGCATGCAGCGTCAGTGGCACAGATGTGCGAGTGCAGATAGAGCTGGAGAGCAGAGGTGCCAGGAGGCTGGCGGCTGTGCCAGGGCTCATTGTGCTGCTGTGGAAGGGTTGCTGGCAATGAGCTGCAGCCTGCTCGGGGCAGCAGCGCTTGCTCTTCACAGCACAGTCCCAGCGGCTGCCCATGGCTTTGTGTTTTTAATCTGCTTGTCGCCAGGTACCTCTGTTTGGTCCTTGCCAGCTTCTGCTTCCCTGGCGCGTGTGCACAGCTCATCAGGGCTCATGATGTAGCACCAGGTATTTCCATCCACTCCTGCCATCGACAGAGCTTTAATGTTGCAGGCACCCTGACTCTGCACGTACAGTGGCTCTCCCCAATCAGCAGAAGCAGAAGGGGAGAGAGCTGGGGCTCCCCGAAGGATTCTTCTCATGTCTGGAGCCCTCCTTGATATTTAGACACTCACCAGCAGATGCACAGACAGTGCCCAGAAGTCCCAGACACAGAATGGGGTTTGCTGCACAGCAGAAAGGAGGCGGATTACATTTTGCCATTGCCCACGGTTACTTGGTCTGTAAAAATCAAAGAGATATGTATTTAATCTCCTGAGGCTGTCAGGAATGGGAGGTCCTCAGGCCATGGGTGCCTCAGGGTCGGCAGCAGGGGATATGGTGCTGAGAGGGCAGCTCGGAGGGGGATGCTCTGCCCCAGCTGGGCCTGTGGCTTGCAAAGACCATGGAGCTTTGGCCTGGGCTGCAGGGGGAATGCAGCTTTGAGCTTGGAGATGTGTCACACAAGGGCTGGTGCCAACCTTCAGGACAGGTTGGCTCCTATACTCCTAGAGATGCTGTAGCTCCTGCAGGTCCTACAGCTCTTGTAGCTCTGCAGCTCCTGCAGCTCCTTCCTGAGTGCAGCACAGTAGGATCATGTTAATTCCACTTCTGAAAGTGTGAGGATAAAAACCCCCATCATCAGCACAGCTCCCAGCTCTGCTCTTGAAGTATCATATAATTTAGATTAACAGATATTTTGCAGATGCCACCGAACTTGACAAGATATAATTATTTTTAACAAGAAAAAGTTGTTTTTTTCAGCTGCTCACTGAATGCAGGGCTGTTCCCAAACACTAATCGTGCTGCGCGTTGTGCCGGAGAGAACAACTCTTGTAGCAGAGCTGTAGAGGCTCCATTTCTATTTGCATGGAGTATTTATGCTAATAAATAAGATGTCCTTGAAACGACTGCGCAACTCCTTCTAGGGACTGAATCTCTGCGTGCTTCGAAGCGGCACTTTCCTCTTTGGCCTCATCCTGCCGCAACTGGGACTCACAGGACGGGCACAGGGAAGCGCTGGCAGCATCCCAGGCAGTGGCTGGGCAGAGCCCGCAGCTCCCGGGAATAAACGGCCGATAATTAACCTGAGTAATGGGAGTGCGGAGAGAACAGGACGGGGGGAGCGGTAGAGGAGGAGGAGGAGAGACAGGAAGTGGAAAAAGGGGGAAACACGGAATCGCGGTGCCGGCCACCTGCTCCCCGTGTCCCCGCGTCCCGCTCTCCCCCTGTCCCGCGTGTGGCGGGCAGTGGCCACCAGGGGGTGCTGTCGAGGGCCGCCGGCGGCACTGCTGGTCGGGT
>NW_009943332.1:0-1132 GCF_000696875.1 Nestor notabilis
CTAACTATTCTATGATTCTATGATCTTTCCATAAACAGTAGCTCCCTACAATCTTTAAATGATTCTCATCCTAACAGTGTCTGTGGTCTGGCAACATGGCCAAGAGGTTTGGGGCTTCAGTACTCAATGTGTAGAAGTATGGAACAAAAGCATAGCAAGATAACAGAAATAGTGACCAGTGGCTTTCTGGGCAAAACTACTGCTTTTGTTTCTCAGATTAGAGGAAGTAGTAACATACACAGCTCTTTCCTTTTCAAGACCTTTTCTTGGAGGCAAGTGTCTCCTCAGGTTTCTTAGGAGAAACAACAAAGTTCCTGGGAGAAAAAAAGGCTGATACAAGTGCAACCATTGCATGACCTTTCTGTCTTCTTGGAGACGTAAGCATCAGAGAGAGAGAGAAGTGAAACCCAGAGATGGAGAGAGGAATAAAAAGGGAAGGGACTCGTCCAAATACAGAGACTGGCCAGATAATTGACAGAAATGGTAAGAAAATTCAGGAAGGCATAACAGATATGAAGGAATGCTGAGAACTGCAGTAGTTGTAAATAGAAACATCTTTCTGTCAGTTCTTTCCTAATCTATAGACTCTCTCAGTATACTTTCTTTTCCACTTTGCATCCTGCAGGATGCAGGTGACAAGGTAGATAGGATTTTTGTATTTCTTCTGCTTTTTTACTAATACAGCAGCAGAGCTCATCTGGGGAATCCAAGCAGCACAAGGAAATTGGCACCTACAAGGGCACAATCAGAAAGTGCTGATGAAGCCATGAGGGCAGGAACAGGTGCGACTTGGCTCCTGGGTTTTTGCTGTAAAAGGGGTCATTCCTAGCACAGGAGAGAGGCACCTGACATCTCTGTACCCCTGTGGGCATGTGTGTGCCTCTGGTCTAGGACCATCCTGTTCACCTCAGGGGTGTTTCCTATACTCAGAGCTTTGAAAGATGGAAAACAGGGTCTGCTACATACCCGGGCACCTCGTTCTTCTTCCCCTGCTTGGATTGACTCAATTGCCCATCCCTGACAGCTTGATTGCCAGCCTTCTTTTCTTAACGTCAGGTTGCCCATTGCTCCCCTCTTCACAGGTTGCTCTTCTCTTTCTGGTGTCCCGTGAAGAGCCTGGCAGCCTTTCCAT
>NW_009943333.1:0-309 GCF_000696875.1 Nestor notabilis
CTGGAGTGACAGGAGGATCCCAAGAATTGACAATACTGGAGGCTGAAAGCAGCTGACTGGGAGGAAGTGGCAAAATCACCCCACTGTGATTAGTCCAGGGGCTCCATGCATCCTTGGCATAGACTATCTCAGGAGAGGGATACTTCAAAGACCCAAAAGGGTATCAATGGGCTTTTGATATCTCTGCCTTGGAGACAGAGGAAATTAAGCAGCTGTCCACCTTGTCCAGCCTCCCAGAGGATCCTTCTGTTGCTGAAAGTTGAAGAACAGCAAGTGCCAATCGCTACCACAACAGTGCACCGGCGGGCA
>NW_009943334.1:0-8978 GCF_000696875.1 Nestor notabilis
CAGCTTGGTGCCATTGGCAAACTTGCTGAGGCTGCAGTCAATCCCACTGTCCATGTCGTGGGACCTTCCGTTCCAGCACTCCAAGCAGAGGAGCCATCCCACCATGTTACTGTGATGCCAGTGACATCGTATCCCTGTAGCTGCATACACATCTCTAATTCCTCTTGTTTATTCCATTTGTGTAGAGGCATCTGAAACGAGTTCCAAATAAAGCCAACTCATTGTCTGGAGCAGCTGAAATATCTCTGCTCCAAGCATTTATTACAGGTGCTGGCAACTGACTGGGAGTGTTGGAATGGATTGATGTCCCCCTCCCCCAGTACATCTAGTTTAAAGCTGCCTTGATGAGCTGTCTTCCCCATTTGCTTTAAAATTTTTCATTTGTGAACCAGTTCTGCAACTTCAATATTGGCCTGAAATTGTAGACAAACACTAAAGTATTAGTATTTTTTCTTTTTCTTTTTTTTTTTTTTTTTTTAGTGGTTTAGTCATTTGGGAAGAAAAAAATAAAAAAGCAATTCAATATTTGCTGGACATAAAATGGCTGCTTAAGGAATGTGTTAGGAAAAAGGTCCAAATTACATTAATTCAACATTTAGCAGAAATTTAGGGTAATCCATAGAAACATGTTCTTCTAGTTCACATCCAGTTAATAACAAATGTCACAATATTCTGGTCACAACTGCATGAAACATGAGTCCCCAGATATTCAAAACACAATTTATCTTAAATCACTTGTACAAGCTGTGGGGACCAGAAGAACTGACTTGGCTACAGCCCCATAGTCTCAAGGCAAGTGAATTACATTAACTTCAGAATTTTCACACTCACAAAATGTCATATCTATGCCAATTAGATAGTTTTCTTGTATTAAATAGTGTTTTATTAGTCAATTGATGCTTACTGTATAAACTGCCACTCTCCCCATCAACATTAAATTTGAGTCATTTCTAGGGAAGATGATCCCTTTTACTCTAAAATGTATTTACCCACTTACTTTTAAAGTACTTCTACTGCACTAATGTAAAAGGTTTAATAAACCTCAGTCCACTATCAGAAACATCACCACCAGTCATTGTGCATGTTTGTCTTAACCCTCTAAGGCTTTCCTGCACGACATTTGTGCTTGATTTTTCCTCCACCATTCATTATTAAAATAAATTGCTCTTGTATTCAGCTCAGCTACAGGCGAAATACTTCCATTCCAGGTGTCCATCAACTTTTAAAATCAATTAAGTTAATTGACAGCAGGTTTAACCATTTTGGTAATTATGACTGGTAACAGCTCTTTTAAAATGAGCTCCCCTCAAAAGAAAAAAAAAAAAAAGTACTTAACCCTTTAGAGTTACAAAAAACCCAAACAAAATAATAATAAATATCCACAGAACAGAACCCTTCTCTGGTAACTCTCATTGTTAAAAAGGCTTTAAGGAAGAAATCCATAAAAAGGAAACCCAATGACAGAATAATCCTCTGTTTTTCTTTCAAAGTCACATTGGAGCATTCTGTCTGTTCATTTAAAAGCTCATTCAAAACGTGTTTGAATCAGAATCAGCTGTAAACTACAGTAACAATGTTTCAGTAAATAGCATTCTTCTTCCTCAGTAAATTCAGAACTGAGATAATGATAACGAGTAATGCAGTCTATCTTAAGCATAGAGGAAATGGTGTTTTGCAAATAGTTGTAAATGGATTTTTCACGATGTCCTTTGCATCAGTATTTCCATCTTTGCCTTTCTTCATATTTTTCATCGTGCCCCATTCCTAGAAACTACAAGGTTCTCTGAAACAGTCTTCTCTCTTCTGTTAAATGGCCTTACCAGAATGTGTAACAGTAGTAGAACTCTTGTTAAAAGTTTCTCTGTTGGGCTATAATGTGTTTGGGAAAAGTATTGAAATATTCTGGTGTAATCAAGATTAGCAGGAATCAAAAACTGTAAACTTCCATTCTGTACAAAATTTTAATGTTGGAAGAATATTTGCCTTCAAATTGTCTTCCTGTTTGGATGAGAAACCCTTTTTTCTGAAGTGAAACTCAACATTTTTGTTTTAGTTTGAGTCAGTTAAGCTTTTATTTTCAATATTTTATTTTAATTCATACAGTTTTGTATCTGAACTGAAGTTCTAATCCTATATTAGTATAACCAGTATTAGATTTTAGCAACATAATAGCAAACATAATGTACACATACATCATCATTATGAAGTAAATAAAAATGGAACTGTCAAAATGAAGCATTTTCGCTTGATCAAAGCATCATATTTTGACTTTGCATTGCAAAAATTTCTCTAAATTAACGACCCCCTGCAAATTATTTAGATCACACCAAAACTGAATTTCTTGATGGAATATTTCCATCAAAAATTTTATCAAGCAGGGCTAGAAAAGAGACAGCACTATAAGGTCAGTCAAGTGCTTAGCAGAGCTTTTTATTATTAGGTTGAAGGTGCCATATACAGCCTAGCTAACAGTGACAAAGAGCTATGGTCTATTCTTACTCCTTTCCTCTTATCAGGCTCAGGCAGCTAACAGTAGGATGACTTAGACATATTTCTGTAGCATGTACTCCTCTAAGCAACTTTAATGCTTAAGTAATCTAACTCAGCAAGATCAGAATTTTGATTTTCCATTTCTTATGTGAACCATAATAGGAAAAAGTTCTCCTAAACAAAGTAATTTTTAATTAGATCATTATGAATCCTTAGGGTGGTCAGCTGCATACAGAGATTCTGTGATATGAAAATATAATGAGAACATTCATGTCTATAAGTATTTATCAGGGCAGTACTTATAAGAGTAAGGAATGCATTGTAGTGTTATAAACCTGGGTTTATATGGTTTACAAAGAAATATCACCTATAGATAGAAATATCACCTATGAATGAATTAGCTTTCATTCAGTAATACTACAGAGCTATCCTTGCACTGATAGAGAATACATGACAGTTAAAGCATTCAATATTGTTTATCATTAAATTTAATGGGACAGTTTTGCAGAAAATAACTAATTAATCATAACTATGTCTAAAGTCACTACCCACCCCTAATAATTTTATGAGAATAATTACAATTATTTATTTTACAAAAAGTCTGTAGACTGTTTCCAAGAATTTCACGTAAGTATGTTCAAGGAAAGGTTTATGAGGAGAGCTTATACTATGAAACAAAGGTTAGGTAATTGTTGTAACATACTTCTGCATTTTGCAAAAAAGAGAACAAATTGCACCAGAAAAAAAAAGATTGGAACTTTGCTTTTTACTTGTTCTTCAAAACTTAGTCCACTGATTACAAACTTTTGCCAAGCATACTTTATAATATATGTTCATTATAATTTTCAGTAAATAACATTATGTATTAAAGATGCCATGAAGAGTGGAATTCCCACTTTTTTACAGAATTTGTGTCAGTGGGTGGCTTTTTAATGATTGTAGTTTTCCAGCCTCTAATGTGAACAACTTCTTTTATTAATTTTTTTTTTTTTAGGCAGAAAGTATTTGACTTTTGTTACTTTTTCATTTGAGTATCTGGAGGTAGGAATAGCTAAAAAAAAATCTATAGATTATACACAACATCTTGTGAAGAATCATTTATTTTGCTTTAGCCAAACAAGGGGTGATAGGGTTTTTATTTTTTACATTATTATATTTTAAGCATAACAGGATTATGGCATTTTAAACAAGCTAAGTGCTAAGACAAGAACAGCAATCTTCTTGTACTGGTAGTGTAATACGTTACTCCGTATTCAGTCATGCCTTTCTTTATCCATTTACAGAGAAGAGAGGATTTGATCTAGCAGATTCCACAATTTGAGTTCCCACTGTGTTTAAAAGGAATTTTATACACAGAGAATCTACAACTGAAGTCACATGTTCCTGGAGTCTGTGATCTACATAAAAGGGTGGGGAGACAACCGCAGCAAATATTTTAAGGGAAACATGGCATACATTAAATACTGAGTGTTCTGAAGTTCATGCTTTAGTCGTTCATCACTCCTGACTCTAGGTGTCCAAATGTTAACCATCTAGTCTAAGCTTCTCATCTAAATTTCTTCTGTTTGGGGAAAGAGAGAAAAATAATGCTCCAGATAGATAGACCTCCTACTAAAATGGCTTTAGGGAAGATAGTAAAATAGTACAGTCTGAGAGTGTAGTTCCATGCCAAATTATTTTTCTAATATCAGGACTGGGTTGAAAGGTTACTACCCTCATGTGCTTGTTCTTGCTTCCACACAGTCATTTATAGACCTCAGAATTGTGTTCAATTAAGTTTTTAGGGAAGGACTCCCAAGGAAGCTTTGCTTTTGTTCATAACTTTTATTATACCTAATCCTGTTTACATCACACTCAGACAAAGAGTTGATTCAGCTGAAGCTGTGAATCATAGTAGAAATGCCAGGACAATCCAAGAAGTCTGGGATCCTTGTAAGCTGCATTTGTCACTAGAGAAAACAGAGTTGAAGCATGACAATACATGTAAAGCATGCAGTACCATGGCTGTCCATGCCGTAGAAATGTATTTAGAAAATTTTTCTCTTCAAAGACAATGAAGAAGCAGTAAACTGTGGTTTTGTCACTATAACTATTGCTGTTGTCAATAGGGTTAATAAAATACAGAACAAATTCTGTATACTCTAAGCAGAACTTTTATGTTGTTAGTACATCTTCTTCATTTTACCTGCTAGGGCAGTCATGTACAATAACAGAAGTGGTTAGTAAATCTGAAAGAAAAAAACCTGCCATTGTTAATTATACTGTGAATTGAGTGTGACAGAACTATCTTATTGTTTCTGAAAAAATCTAAAAATTGGCCACTGTTTAACTCCAAACTGAGTCCTGTTTTACACTCCTACTTCCCACTACCATAAAATCCATCACTGACAATGACTGCCATTCTTCTTCAGTTCCAAGGATAGTATAACCCATTCTTTTTATTACACTGCTGCAATAAAGCACTCTCATTTTTTAAAGACACTTTCATTTCCGCTGATGTGGTTTCTTCAGAATGTTTTTTACTACGTTTGCATCATAGAAGTGTGACAAACCCTAAATAACATGCAATTGTATCAACGTATGTTTTGCAAACGCTTGACATTTAGTGATCTAAAAGATTTCTGTTTTCAGCTGCACTACAGATTGTTCTAAAGAAGTTGGTCAGCTGTGGTTTTTAGCTCTTCATTAAGCAGTCACTGAGTTTCTTCAGGTTGAAAATCCCACCCCCTGTCTTTTTCACAGCATCTGTTCTATAGTAGAATCATTCAACAATTTCTTAGAGATACTTTTTTTTTTTAATTTATCAAGTTTATTTGTATAATATGAGTCAATTAAATATGTGTAGAGCAGATCTCCACTGTTGGGATTCTCTTCTCTGAGTCTTTCAATTTCCCTATAGGGTTTTAATACCTGATGATGATTGTTTTTTGTAATTAAGATTTAAGTACCCAATCCCCCAAGACTTGTCATACAGAGAGCTGCCACTCAAGCATTCAGCAACCCTTTCAGGCACACCCTCTCTTTGTCACAGTCTTTTTCTAGCATCTAGGAGTTTAGAAGAAAGCCCTTGGTTGAGTCTTTGGTTGAGCCCTTGGTTGAGCCCACATATTTTGCTAATCCACAACATGCCCTAGCTCCAGTTTACCTCAAACCACTGAAAGGGTGAAGTGATAATGTCTCTTAGCAGCTGCCAACAGCACACCATGGGAATGAATAAGGCTTCCATCTGACTGAGTAAAATGAGAGACTGATCATTTCCACAGCTTATTCATACTGTAAAAGTTATAAAAAAATCTAGTAGCCCAAAAATCATAGTTACGGATACAGGTTTGGTTCTTGTACAGGTTCACAACTCATAAATAAGAAACAAAGGGCCAAAGTCAGAATGTTTTAGTTTGGGGGGTGGGGTGGGCATCCCCATTGTTTCAAGAAAGACATTAAGAGAGGCAGGGCAGATGCATTCAGTGGCATAAATATGCAAAGGGAACTGCATGAAATCCTAATCAGTGATGCCAACCCTGGTTTCATAATTTCACACAATTTTGCTTCTGATGTGCCAAATAACACTTAAATGCTAAAATAAGATGTTCAGAAAAGCATCTTGGTTGGAGCACTCTTATAGCCACAAGGATAACAGAGGTCATCAGCACCCAGGAGTAAGGCCCTAGATTCATCTGTCTTTTCCCCAAGGTCCTCAGCTGTGCCAGAAACATAAGCTATGTACAATAAACTGGCAGTGTAGCACAATAAGAATATAACACTAAGCAAAACAGATGACACTGAGGACCTGGCATTCATGCTGTACACATCTTGGGAGGTTTTACAGGCTAAATGCAGACCAAATGCCCACTAGTGTTCAGATCATATTAGGTTAGTTTCTAGTGTGCAACTCTTGGTTTATTTTTATCCAAAAGGAAGCCAGTCATGTAAGGTGGTAATACGTTGTGGTCTGAAGCAGACATACAAGGTTCTTTTCAGAAGTGCACTCCCAATCAAAAGTGAAAAGCTATTGAAGGCACACCCACAGTATTCAAAAGGCTAGAGAGTACACATAGCTGGGGTGGGGGGGAAGACATATTTTTTAATCTCTTAAACTTGTATCCCTACAGACACTGTGGCTGTGTTATTGGTATCAGCCTTTTAAAATCCCTAAATAGAGAATTAATAAAGAATTTCAGAGTAGCTAGATTGATTTAATATATCCATTCCTGTTTTACTTTTAATTTACCATGCCACTAATCTATCAATCTAATCTTGCACTCATAATTATTTGTTGACTTTAGTAGAGAGAATTAATTCTTTACATCTTTCAGGCTCTTTAAATGATAATATATTTCAAATTTAAAATTACCATCAGGGTAGCAAAGCTCCAGGGGAATGCATGAAAACACCTCCTTTTGTTTGATAGAACCTTTAGACATATCACATGCAACTCATAATGAGTTGCCTTTATCCAGATTAGATTTAGAAAAACACTTTTTTCTTTGGCCACAGATTTTGCAAACAGAGGTTATCTAATTAGAAACAAGTTACATATTCAGCACTTAGTGTCAACGCTTTAGTAGCAATGTGATAAAAAAACCCCTAAGAATAACCCAGGGGAGATCCAGAGAATCTGTGCCAACAATGTTTGTGGCTTCACAAAGCACTCAGTCAGAAACTGTCAAAGAGAAAAAAAAAGTATGTAATTTTGTGTATAATATATTTTGTTGGAGATATGCTAAATAGCATAGCATATGATTTATCTTAATTGTCATTCTCTCAAATGGAGTGTGTCATTGATCTTACTTTTCTTCCCAATGCACGCAACTTGTCTTTGTTATTTTGCTATGTATTATTCACTGGCTTAGTAAAAGTTCAGTCCAGAGCTATTGTAAATGCTGTTTACATGCTTGTTTAAAATAATGTACAAAGCAGACAAATCAGAACTCCAGATAAAACCCCTTGTCTTTAAATACATGTGGTACTCCTTGAACTACTTGCATCATGTCCTTCAGGAAACTATCTTATCTAAATTAGCCAAATCAAAATTATTTGTTTCAGCTTTAATTTTTTATAGGCCTGTCCACTGAAGCAGCAAAAATGGAATTCTTTTCACCTAACTTGAAATGCTTATGTATGACTAAACTGTCTGCTTCTCATAAACAGCCTATAAGAGACTTACAGGGTCTTTCTTCATCTGTTCCTCTTACAAAGATCTCTCCCAGCAAAAAGTCAAACTGCACTGATTATTTCACATGCAGTTATATGGAAAACAGCTATAACAAAAAAGAGTGCACATGCTCATGTCTTACTGGAGATTTCTAAATTTAGTACAAATGAAAATTAGCCAAAAATCTGTCTCTGAAGTGCAGCTGTTACAGCAGAAAGGCTTTGAGTCACAGCAAGATCATGGCAAACTCTTTGGCATTCTAGATGTGATTCACTGTCAATATAATTAAAAATTCTTTGGTAATTACTAAAAAAATGAGAAATTTTACATTATTTTCTATATAAAGGCAGGCTTTATTGGTTTGGTTTTACAGTTACTCTTCTTAAAAAGTTAAATTCGTCTTGATGGTGACCTGAAAAGTGTCAAGACAAGTCCTAAAATCAGAAAATTTGAGAGCAGTAGTTGATATGGAAAAACATAGAGAAAATTAAGAAGAATATATTTTTTGCGTTAACTTATTCATGGCTACATATTTTCTTTTTAATTAATTAAAACTTTATTACTTTATGTATGTGACTATATTTTTTTATTTGTCATTGTTTAAAAGTATAACCTCATATATATATATATATATATTTAGCGTATGTAACCCAAAACACAGACCTTCTGAATTTGTACGTATGTACTATACAAACACTGGTAAGCACAGAAATGTTACGTTCAAGATGTCTGCCTGAGGAAAAGGAATACTATTTTTCTCTTAAAGTATTACGTGACATAACCCAAGTTTATTGCAGAGTTCAAATTTATATTGCATATTTCTTCAAAAAAACTCAAAAAACTGAAAGAAAAATCTCTATTAGTTTTTTGTTTATCTAAAGTATAAAATAATTAAGCAGTTTATAACAGATTAGAAGTATCAAATGCCTAATCCTGTATAACAATATGCATTTTCCCCATTACACATTTGAAGATGCATGTAGCACAACGTGTTAGCACTAAACCTGCTGTGCATTTCAGGTGACAGAATGGTAAAACAGTGAATGGCGACACACAAAACATTTATAAACTTTAAAAGTTTAAATTAAGAGCCTTCAATGCAAAATGAAAATTCTTTCTGTGAAAATCACCATTGAATGTGGGATACACATCTTTTATTGTACAGACTGTATGGTTTTGGTTTGTTGGCTTTGTTTTTTTTCCCTACTACAGATGGTCTTTATGGAAATATGGTGAAAGACCCTAAGTGTATGATGCATAAAGTTAACACTCAGTTCCTACAGCTTCATTTCCAGTCTTCTGTTGATCCACAGAAAAGTAAAAAAAAATGAAACAG
>NW_009943334.1:9009-49801 GCF_000696875.1 Nestor notabilis
GAATGCCTTCTAAATTAAAACCGTTGGTGTTTTGTAACTTAATGTATCTTTTCACCTCTATGTAATTGCACCATGTGAAACATAACAAAAAGCTGTAACTAAAAATTCCAGTGTCTCACAACTTAGTGTTACGAGAAAATATTTGAGCTTTCTCTTAGGTGATCCAGAACTTACTTTATTCTCACAATGAAGGTCTTGCTAAATCGGTACTGAAGTATGCGAAAAGGAACTTCACAATAGATAAAAGCACACCAAACAATTTAATTTACAAAATACTTACTGTAAGTTAAACTAAATGTTACACATGCTTAGGCAATACAACTCTCTTCACATAAGACATTTGCCAGAGTTAGTTATCTAACAAGCAGAGTTACTCTTACCAGGAGATTTTAAAGATTAAGAAAGGTTTAAGAAGATGTTCTAGAGCTTTAACAGGAGAAAGTTTATAAATGTCTAATGGTTTTTCCTTATATTTTCATGAAAATTCCTATGGCTGTTGATGATAGAAGCTAAATATATACCAAACTTTATGATACATCAAATATAAATTTTGGATATTTATGACCAAAAAAAACCCCAAACTGCAAACCAGGCAAATTATTTTCATGCTGCTGAAGTAAATATAATAATTAAAGCCTAAAACATTTGGGCTTCATTTTCTGCTAAAAGCTGAGGAGAGTGAAATGGTAAATTAAATGTGCTGGTTTACTCCTCAGGAAGAGGAATGTTAGAAGTTTAAATCTGTTTGTCATCTTTACACCTCCTTAGTTGTCCTTTTGCATACTGTTAGAAACAAGACACTAGGCTGGATAGATCTTTGGCTTGAATTAGTATTACTTTTTATGTTCCTACCACATTTTGGGTAATATCAAGTGAAGCAAGCTTTTGTAGTGACAGCCAATGTTTCTGGAGTAGCAGATATGGAAGTCTGACCAAACTTTGGGCACATAAGGCCTTCTTCTGAAGCTTTGAAGAAACGTAAAGTACTTGAAAGCTTCTTCAGAAGCAAAACACTTCAAAGTAAATATAATTTTAGAACAACTGTTCTAAACTGAAATCAGACAAAAGGGTGGTTAGTAGCTGAAGCTTAGGGATAAATCTGGAAGGAAAGAGAGTGAAACTATATGAAACATTAGTAAGCTAGATGGCATTTATTCAAATATGCTTTTCCAACATAAGCAGCAGGGTCATCCACCCAGATTAGGCATTTAAGTGTTCTCATATCTCATAAACACTTCTTGATGGCAATACATCGACCTAGGTTAGAATGAGATGAAACTATATATATACCTAAATTTTAAACTGGAAGTTGAAATGTCTCTTGTAATTATGAACCTTATTCAGTATTCTCAATTTTTTCCCTCACAGAACAGGTATGAAAAAAGAATAAAGAATCAGTTTGCCCATCCCTTGCAAGTTTTAGCATCATTAGAAAAAGTTCTGTATTCAGAAACTATACAATTCTCCAGATCAAGTAAAATGTGGAAAATAATGCTTTTCATGCAGGATAGTCTCTGTTCCTAACATAAAGTAACTAAAGAAGAAAAATACTTAGGAAAACAAAAATAAAGGTTTTGCTTTACAGAAGTCAACATGAAAACTTTAACTTCGGTCTAATCAATTCCAAGTAAGCTTCAGGGTTACTGGTTCCTGGTTAATAAGTACAGCTCTCTTTTGTAATTTAGTTCCCTTGGAGAGCTTTTTACTAAAACATGTATTTTTTATGATGAAGTCTAAGTCACTGTTAAAATAAAAGAGAGTTTCAGATTTACCAGTTTTACAAAAGAGATATTATAGCCTCCTAAGTAGCAGGCCCCTGGCCAAGATCACCATACAGAGGTCCAGCTTCTGAAGCTTCCTCCTCTAACCCTTATAAATCATTACAAGTCAGATATAAATTTTGGTATCTGTAAATAGATGTTAGAGGTTCTGACCTCTTTTTAGCACATGGAAGAATTCTGTAATAACAATAATAATTCTTGCTTGTAATACTAGTACAAAAATTATAGGCCATATTTTAATTCCAGGATATGAATGTTTTTGATGTCCCTGACAACAGAAGTGTAGAAAGATAATTTACTTCCTACATGAATAAAAAGTACTAATATAAAGGTTTTCCTTTCCTAGGCAGCACATTTTGTATACTGGCTATTAGAAAACTGACCTAGTTGATTGACATGCAAGTAATGTTTTTCTGACAGTCACCATTTTATATAGGGAGACCTTGAATATTATTTGAATTATCCTTTGAGAATCTGGTTTTGATAGAATTGGAATCATGTTCAAAAACTCTGTTGTGGGTAAGAATAATTATTCTGGTTTCAAACAGTTTCTCTAGTATAACATATCATTAGTTCTTTTGAATCTGAAAGGAAAAGAAATAAGGAAAAATAAGGAAAAAAAAAATCTCAAATCTTAAATTCTCTGGCACACTGAAAAAGGAACCATTTAAGTAAATTTATTTTCAGGACATTTTACATTCAACCTTAAACTTATAAAAGCCTTAAAAGTCTTAGGAATAATGCAGCTGGTAGGATTTTCATTAAAATGTTGCGGGAAAAAGGCTCAAAAATTTCTCCCATTCTCACAGTGATCTTCCCCAATTCTTTCTGCCTTTAAAACAATGTAGATATTGTACCTTCAATAATATTCACAGGAAATGGCAGCAAATTTGATGCCTTTTGAAATATGTGATATACATACTTCTAAGTCACCAAAGGAAAAGCCAAGAAAAATAAACAAGCGATTTCCCTCCCTCCCTTACCCCTTGAGTCAGTTTAGTGAATACTTTGAGGAGAAAAAGTACTCAAGCATGATGGCAAATGATTCAGACATTCTTAAACACTGGAGACTTGCATCTAATTTCCAAAGTTTGTCACTCAGAAACTTTAATTACAATGTTAGGAAATTAGCACTTTACATACTGTAGCGTAATTCCCAATAGTACTGTGAAACTATACCCTGCCACTGAACTGGTCTGCACATGTAATGATGGCAGAATACCTTATTAAATAAGAAGTGAATATTTAATTGTTTACAGAGCAAATAGCCCATTTTAAATGCCACTACTATATAAATAGTTGCGATAAAACTGCAGTTAGAGAAGCAGTAGCTTAAAAAAACATGTCTTGTTCAAAAAAAATAGGTCTTGTTCAAGGATGGACACGATATTTCAGTAGTTTAGTAGATCTATATAGTTCTAGTGTGCTATAATAGGTTCTCTTATTCTAGAAAGCATGACATGGAATTTATATATAAACTTTGAAAATTAAAATAGATGTGGTCAAATGTACACTAAATACAATTTATTTAAATGGAATATTCTTTTATTTATATGTGAAACTAAATTTTTGGGGGTTTCTTCTGCGATATTACAGGTCATCTTTATATACTTCTAGCCTTGTGCAAACAGAAAACTATTTCCTGTAAGATGCCAGGTAGACACGATCTTCTAGTAGTCTCCAAAGAAAACAGCAAAGTGAAAGCATGTATTCATTAATGCTATTCCTGTAGTTCAAAGCACATATGCAAAATTGTGGTATGGTATAAAATTCTGTGCTTTTTCTTTTTGGTCTTTTGTCCACTTTCCTGAAAAGGTAATATAAAAGCAAGAGAGGGAAGACTATGGAAAAATTATAACAAACTTGCTCACTGCAGTATTTAACAGGAAAAATGAACAAACAGAAGAGGAGAGAGGGTAATGAAACTGAAAGCTATGAGTAAATGATGAAAGACATTAAATGCTCTGACGTTGTGTAACGACAGTGGGCGGTCAAAGATCTTACTGCTGGAAACACATGCTTCTGAACTATAGCAACACTTCCATACTGCTGCAATCCATTTCCTTCATATTGTTTTACTCTGCATGGGAGGAACTGGCTATAATCTTTCTTTATGTTGTGTGAGGCATCACATTAAAATATAATTATGTGTTTGTGAGTGCAATTTTAAAAAAGACCTATGGTTTAATGCTGCTTGGAGCAGACTGAAACACATGTAGGTGGTGAATATGTGGGAGGAAAGAGGAACACTACACATGTACACAAAAGTATATTTGAAGTATGAACAACATTATCTTTGATTCAAAAAAGCTCTATTAGATTGCAGGCGACAAAAAGGGACTGTACTGCTGGGCAGACACTTCATCATGAATTTTATTTCCTGTGTTTTGTAGTCTTTTATTTCCTACATTTTAGCATCTTTTAATCTAGTTCTAATGACTTGACATAAGGCCAGAGTTCTCAAAACAGCACAGCAGTGAATGAAAGTTTCAAGAGTATAATTAATTCTTAACTTGTCATATATGCATCCTGTGCCTCATACCCTCATCTGAAAATAAATATCCTTGTTATAATATTATTATTGGTATTGGTATCATTGCTGTTGTTATTATTAAGTTTAGTGGAATTGCATTTTATAGTTTTTGAATGCAGAAAGTAATATTTTCTTTAGGAATCTTTTATGTCCTCAACATAAAAAGGACATGGAACTGTTGGAGCAAGTCCAGAGGAGGGCCACGAGAATGATTGATAAGAGGACTGGAGCACCTCCTGTATGAAGACAGGCTAAGAAAGTTGGGACTATTCAGCCTGGAGAAGAGAAGGCTGCGTGGAGACCTCAGAGCAGCCTTCCAGTATCTGAAAGGGGCCTACAAGGATGTTGGAGAGGGACTCTTCATTAGAGACTGTAGTGATAGGACAAGGGATGATGGCTTCAAACCTAAATAGGGGAAGTTTAGATTAGATATAAGGAAGAAGTTTACAGTGAGGGTGGTGAGGCAGTGGGGTGGGTTGCCCAAGGAAGTTGTGAATGCTCCATCCCTGGTGGTGTTCTAGGCCAGGTTGGGTGGAGCCTTGGGTGACCTAGTTTAGTGTGAGGTGTCCCTGCTCATGTCAGGGGGATTGGAACTAGATGATCTTAAGGTCCTTTCCAACCCAAACCATTCTATGATTCTATGAATACCTGTTGGAAAACATCAACATTGGAAAGTTCCAGTTTAACTTATACAGAATTCCAGGTACTTTCCTGCATCCATTTTTGTTGCAGTTTTACTGATGAGAAAAAACTCCATTTCTTCCTTTTCTTCTTCAAAACTGACCATCTAGGTGTATTCAGAGATAAGTTACAACGTGTTGTATACATGTTAATTAAACATGCAATGATATGTATATCATTATATGTAGTTATTAAACAAGAACAAATTCCTGATTCTGCACCTGGGACAGTATAATCCTGGATGTACGTGTAGTCTGCTAGCAAAATGTTGGAGTGCAGCCCTGTAGAAAGGGAGCTCGGGTTTTTGGTTGATCATAAACTCAATGTGAGTCAACAATGTGCCCTTGCGACCAAAAGGGCCAACATATCCTGTGGTACATCACAAGAACAGCATGGCCAGTTGGTCAAAATAAGTGATTGTACCACTATACTAAGCACTGGTTGGCCTTACCTTGAGTTCTGTGTGCAATATTGGGACTAACAATGTAAAATTATATGAAAATATTAGAATGTGTCCAAAGGAGGGCAACAAAGATAGTGAAAGGACTAGAAGACGTGACTTACGAGCAGTGACTGAGGAGACTAGGTTTGTCCAACCTAGAGAAGAGGAGACTGAGAGGTCACCTCATTGCTATCTATAACTTCCTGATAAGGTGGGGAGTCGAGGAAGGTGCTGATCATTTCTCTCTGCTGTCCGGTAAAGCTGATAAAGCAGTGTCAGAGAAAGTTCAGGTTGCATATTACTTTCAAGTTCTTCAACACTTATATTTACCATGGATATGTGTAAAAAGCAGAGTATATTTGTATCTTGAAGTACACATTTGGAGAAGAAGATAACAAAATTGAAACTATACCGTGTACGTTTCGGTGTTAAAAAAAAAAAAAAGAACTTTCCAAAACCACATCTGAACTGCTATATTTCCATTAGTAGAGTTGATGAGAAAAAATTACAGAAACAAAAAGCTAAAAATATTGTAAGGTATAGAAAGAAACTAATGCGTCAAAAAACTAGTCTAGATGAGGCTAAGTACTAAAGAATTCTATGATTTCATTGTTGATGAAATGAGAGCACCCAAATTTCCTCCACACTGATCACAGATAGGGTCCTATAAGGTATGCTGTTCCACATACAGCTAGCTATGATCATCTATGAGTTAAAGCAGTACTCATTGGAATGGCTTAAAGAATCAGAGCTGTAGGTCCAACACACTCCAAAGTTTAGTGTCATTAAGTTTTGTCCCATGGAAGAATAAACCACCCTTCTACCTTTCCTCTATACTGACAGAATCATAGACTCATAGAATGGTTAGGGTTGGAATGTGTCCTGGGTTCAGCTACAGCAGTCGTTTTTTCTCCTTCTTAGTAGCTGATGCAGTGCTGTGTTTCTTGACTTTCAGTCTGGGAACAATGCTGATAACACCAATGTTTTTAGTTGTTGCTAAGTAATGTTTACTCTGACCAAGGACTTTCTCAGTCTCATGCTCTGCCAGAGAGGAGGGGAAGCCAGGAGGAAGCAGAGGCAGGACACCTGACCCAAACTGGCCAAAGGGCTATTCCATACCACAGCACGTCATGCCCAGTATAGAAACTGGGGGGAGTTACCCGGAAGGCCCAGATCGCTGCTCGGGTCGGGCTGGGTATCGGTCGGTGGGTGGTGAGTGGTTGTGTCCTCTTCCCTTGTTATTCCTCTTATCATTCTTATTGGTAGCAGTAGTGGTTTGTATTATACCTTTGTTACTGGAGTGCTGTTATGTCAACCCGTGGGAGTTACATTCCTCCAATTCTCCTCCCCATCCCTCTGGGAGCGTGGGGAGGAAGGAAGAGGTAGGGGAGTGAGCGAGTGGCTGCATGGTTCCATGTTGCCGGCTGGGCATAAACCACGACCTTAACATCATCTAGTTGCAAGCACTCCGCCATGCGCAGTGATGCCTCACCCTGGACCATGTCGCCCAAGGCTCTGTCCAACTTGGTCTTGAACACTGCCAGGGACGGAGCATTCACAACTTCCTTGGGCAGCCTGTTCCAGTTCCTCACCAGCCTCACAGTAAAGAACTTCTTCCTTATATCTAACTGAACTTCCCCTGTTTAAGTTTAAACCCATTACCTGTTGTCCTGCCACTACTCCGCTTCTAATATGTCCATGAAGAATTACAAATATGGCTGTGGAGGTAAGTAGACAATATCAATTTCCAAAGTTCTTTTTGGCAAAAGGCGAAAGTCAGTTATTAACTAAATCAGTTAATTATTACTCATGTCAAAAAAGGATATTTTGCACACGAAAAAGCACAGTGGAAAGCGCTTTACTGGGAAGTGGCAAGGTACATTTTATTTTTATATAGGAAACAGATCTTCTTTAGTGAAAAAACATCACTTAAAGTGTACTTTCCAACTCAGAGACTAGTGCTTTGACAAACAGACCTGCTGAATAGCAAGACATCATCTCTCAAACTGAGACATCAGCAAAAAAGATACATTGGTGATTCTGATTTCAGAGATGGTTCTAGTAAAGCCATAGAATTTTATTTGGTATTTTAAAAATGTTTTATATTTTACCATTTATTTTAACTCCTTTTTTTCTTCTCCCTCAGGATTCAGCATTCTGTCAAGAATTTATATGCAATACATAAATTTGCTGAAATGTTACTAAGGAAAAAATTTCAGTTTTGTAAATGAGATTTCCACTTTTCTGACTTATACATAGAAATAAAAAAGCAGATAATATTTCATCTTTTCTACAATCCTTGACTTGTTGTACTTTTAGTGACATTATGCAATAGATAGGGAATTATTTCTTGTACTACCGTGTCATAAAGTCAAACTAAATGGAATTGTTCTTGCTTACATTAAGATTGAATTTGATTGCTAATATTGAGTTTCAGTGAATGTAAGCAATCCTTCCCTCTTTTTGGTTTCTTGTACATTGCAGAAGAGCCAAATTACTTACCACTAGCATTACTTTTGGGAAAGTCCTTTATTTCAACATTTCGCTACTTCTACCTACAATTATAATAAATGAAGCACATGATTAATTGTGGGCTGATATATTGAACAATTTTTCTTCTTTTTTGTTCTTTTTTTTTTTTAATTCCAAAATAAACCACTTCTCCAATACACTTGTATATAGATATGTTAATTTTTATTGTATTAACTTAATTATCTTCCTACAGGTAAAAGTATACATCTTTTCATTATATGACAACTACAGGGTATAAGATCAGCTCATTTATACACTCGTGTTTTTATTGCATTTATGATAATAGAATCCTATACAGCAGCAAATATCATGACTGAAAATGTTTTGGAATCTCTTCATTTATCCAGCTGATGCTCTAGATCTAAAGTACTCCCTACCTTTAAAGTTACGCTTGGATTATTTTTGCGTATTGGCTAGTTAAGCTGTGCTTACTATGATATCTGAATTAAATAATAAATTGCAAAGATGTAATATTGTTGCCTGTTTATATAAGCTTTTATTCAATGTTCTAAGTAGAAGTCAAACAATACTCTTTACTTTCCAAATTGAACACTACATGCCACCTGCCTTCTGATATAATTATTCCACATAATTGTTTCTGTCAAGAATAAATGAAGCCTTAAAAGAATATGATCATTACAAGGAACAGAGCTTGAGTTACACACTACGGCGTTACTTTTGCCATCCTTTTATCCAAAGTTGCTATTAATGGAATGGCAAGGTGACAGAAGTTGTAAGTTTACAGAGGAAAATATCTACACAAGTAAACTACCTTGGTGCAATTTGAAATTTCTTTCTGTTACTAGGTGAATATCCACTAAATGTTTTCTTCTCATTTGATTCATTCAGCATGAGTGGAAGCATACTGCAGAGGCCAAGCCAGGACAATATCTATAGGTCAAGTAACAAGATTTTTAAGCAAATATTACTGTTTGTTTAAAAAAGGAAAAAAAAAGAATCATCTTTTTAGACATGTTTAATTGAGTTACATTTATCTGTGCTCTGCTTCCAATTTCAGGAAATAAAGGCTCATTTTACTTATTTATTTTCTTTTTAGAAGAGTACCTCTGCATAAGGGATGGCAACAAATAAAGATGAAGAAAAAAAATCACACTAGTTGCAGTCCCAAAAGCATCATCTCAGATCTTCACATGTTTTCTGTGAAATATAGCATATATATTTTTGGGATTCTAATGTAAAAATAGTATTTCACAGCAGTTACTAAGGACCCACCAGAGGGAAATCATCTTTTCAGAAGATGAAACTATGACAGCATATGTCTACTCCATCTTCTACCTGGAGTCTTCCCAATTGTTGCTTGAGGAGATTTTTGCTTCGTTAGGGCTTATAGCCTGGGAAACAGCCACATTAGAGCATCATCCACAGCTGATGTTAGTTATAGGCATAATTGACCTCTTTTTTTTTTGTTTTGTCTCTCATACTCCTGTTTTGCCCTTTTTACTTTCTATAAGTATATAGTTATATGTAAGTCGTCTATAATGTTGAAGCCATTCAATTAAAAGTAATCTTTAATATTTAAGTAGTAGTTTTTCTGTGGTGCTGTCAATGTCTGAAATCGTAAATCAGAGATTCTAAATACTATTGTCTGCTTTCTTGTCAATATATGAAAGGTAAATTTCCCAAATTTTCTGGAACAGTTTTAAAGGACTAGAATTTTCAAGGAAAAGAATTTGACAAGTAATATAGCAAAATTTTCATATTGCAGTTCTCAGCTACATCTGAAGCAGTCATACTAGAGAAACCTGAACTTATTTTTATTTTTGTCATGATGGAGAGAAAGCTGAATGATCATTGTGTGAGTGAAAATTAAACATTATAATAAAAATATCTTACTATCAGCTATATTTGTGAGTGAAAATTAAACATTATAATAAAAATATCTTACTATCAGCTATATTTGTACCATCCTCCTCTGCATGAAAACGTTTGCATGTAAATTTGATTAAAATGGTTGACTATTACCCATGCTTTAAGGTAGCAAATGTCCTAAATGTTCTGTCCTGCTCACCCACAATACAAAGTTACACAGAGTTTCATACTATCATTTCACATGTCTTTAAAATGCAATTTCATCCTTCTGTGAGAAATGGTCATGATTTTTCATAGTATGTATTACATCCACAAGCTGTAATCTGCACTACTAACAAAGCAAAATTAATAGTGTAAGATGATGTGAGTCTTCTGATGAAAATTAACTATTAAGTTAGTGTTACATTAATAATTATCTTAAAGAATTTTTACGATATAAGTTGTGAAGTGGGCATTAATATTAACTATTCTCATTTTTTAAAGAAATAGTAATATTATTTGTTCTTTTATATGATTACTTTGTGAATGCCAGTGAAAAAAGTCTGTAATTTACCATTATAATAATTTCAAGGTGATTCGTTTTTACAGGAAGAAGTCCTGTATTTGTACTTTTCCTGCACATTTTCTAAATATAATCACATATTAGTTGCAATTTTCTCTGAAACACTAGACTCAGTTATATTAAGAAGACATTATAGAATCATAGAGTAGTTTGGATTGGAATAGACCTTAAAGAGCACCTAGTTCCAAACCCCCTGCTATTGGCAGGGACACCTTCCACTAGATCAGGTTGCTCAAAGCCCCATCCAACCTAGCCTTGAACGTTTCCAGGAATGGGGCATCCACAGCTTCTCTGACAAATCTCTTCCAGTATCTCATCACTCTTATGATGAAGATTTTCTTTCTTATATCTGATCTAAACCTACCTCTTTTCAGTTTAAAGCCATTAATCTTTGTTCGATCCCTACATGCCATTGCAAAAAGTCCCTCTCCACATTTCTTGTAGGCCCCCTTTAGGTACTGGGGTTTAGGTTGTTCTAACGTCTCCCCTGAGCCTTCTTATCTCCAGGCTGAACAACCCCAACTCTCATCCTGTCTTCACAGGAGAGGTGCTCCAGCCCTCTGACCATCTTTGTGGCCCTCCTCCAGACTCATTCTAAGACCTTCTTCTTGTAAAAGATGTGAAATACTACAGGTATCTCATTTGTACTAATACTAAGATTGGAAACTCATTGCCACCAAAAATGTCAGTTCTGATGAAACATTTAAAAAAATTTCCAGAATCAAATTCAGAATGTCTTTACTAAGCTATTTTACAGTAGAGTGTACCATTGAAAGTGTGATGAGTCTTCATGTAAAAATTTTGATTTGAATTAGATTTAGAATATATGTCATCCTCAATTAGTGTTCCCTTCATCAAAATGATCTCACAAACACAGAGAATGAATCTTTATTTCCTCTTTTGCACATGGGAGGTCATTTGTCAGATTTAATATACTTCTACCTATGTCTTCCTGCATGCTTTGGGTTCAAGATGGATGACTACAGACTTCATGGAAAAAAAGATATCACATCAGTAAGAACTTGAATTCTATTTTTATTAAATGTTGATTATACCTCACGTTTTATTCTGTATCTTATAGCAAAACTGATGAATCAGTGGTAAAGACATTGTATGGAAATTAAAAATGCAAGAAGTTTTTAACACTTTCAAAACTTACTTCTGCACTGAAACATATTGCTGGTACTTAGAAACTGACAAGACATAATTTTTTTAAACTAGCTATCCATATTTTCTTTAAGCACTAGATTGATGGGTATTATTTCGTAAAAACTGAAGTTTAACATCAGAACAGCCACATTTTACTTAAAATACTATGCATGTTACAAACCATTTAACTCCCACAGAACAGTGAGGCATAAGCAAAAAATAATTAAGAAATAAAAATGCCTTTAAAAGTGTTCTTGGTAGGTGCTTGTACTGCAACTATTCTTAATGTTTAGTAAAAGATACCCTTAAAACAAGAACTTTTAAAAGGAGAGTTTGCTAGAGGAAGAACTTGAAATAATCAATGGCAGAGAAAGGGGGAAAAAATGTACAAACAGAAAAAAATAAAGAAAAAACCAGGAAACAGCTAGATTTGTGCAACAGGCTTGTACCTTGACTGATCTGGAATGAGTGGATATAAACTGAATTACATACACTAATCATATGAAAATAGTTGATGTAAAGGTATCTCAGGGTAGAAAAATTAGTTATGTATGTGAACTATTTTCATACTTCTTTGATTTTAAGAGGAATATTAAAAAAGAAAAAGGTGTTCTTGTTGACATCAGTATTTGTTAATACTTTCTCTCTATTCTATTCATGCTTGATTGAAGAAACAGCAGACCATTAGGATTTAATTTGTTATTAATATGTTTGCATATAGCAGCTGCATCTCAGGGAAACCAGAAGTCATGAGCAATGTGAACAGAAATATGTATCTGGACCAAAGATTTTTCTTCACTTTGTGTTGTTCCTCTCTATCTTGCATGAATACTAAGGAATTGATATTAAGAAAGAAAATACGGGTGTAAAATTAACATTTAAATATATGTGCACTGGATAAAATATTATTGCTTAAATGCTGCATATTGTTAGCTGTAAAAATATGCAAATTTATGCTTATATTTTGAAAGAAAATCATACAAAATGAATGTACAAAAAAAAAGGTTAATTTAAGCCTTTCTGCCTCTTACAGATAACAGTCAGTGGTGAATGTTTTAGACCGTAGTTAAGATTTTAGGAAATAGTTAATATTTTGTATTTCCTTTTAACAGGAGATTTTATGATTATATATTTATCCATAGTCAGATGTTCAAATAGCCTCCAGTATAAGAAGATCAGGTCTATTCCCACAACAAATTGTACAATTCTGTGTTGGTGTAAATGGGAAAATGTTCCTTACTAATCATGTGATTTATTATTGTAGAAACATACAATTTAATCAGATATGAAAATATCATTCATGGTGACTTACTTGTGATGCAATTATTTGCAGATAAAATAATGTGATGGTAATTTCTCATATTGAAGAGCACAACATGAAAAATTTAGACTTACAAAAGAATGAAAATGAAACGTAATTTCCCAAATTCTTTCAGAAACAATTTGAAAACTTCTGAACTTCTGATATCTAAACTGAAATATTTACTTTGTTCTGTTTTACTTTTTTAGTTAGGCTTCTCCAGTAGCATGTGAAGAAGAAGAAATAGAAACGTGAACAACAATAAAACGAAATCTAAGAACTGTCATTTGTAAATTTACTTATAATAATATTAGAATACATTATCTTAAGAATGTATATATATTAAAATTAATTCTTTAGTATGCATTTACTCTGATATTAGACCTACCAGTAGGAAATCATCAACAATTATGGATTTGTATGGATAGACAAAACAGTAGGAAATAATATGAACTTGAAGGCAAAATGCTGTGCAAATTCATCATATATATTGGGCCATGATATCCACCTTACTAAGATAATTAATCTCAATCAAATTAATTAAAATAATCATGTAGACAAAGAAAAGCAGGATTCAGTGACCATTCTTGACACTGTCTCTTAGTTAGGCAGAATTCCTGAAAATTATTGATGATACTGAGGCTCCTCAGAGCTGAAGCAATTACTGTTGTAAGATAAAATTGTGTACTTTAAGTTTTGGACAACATGATCTTATGTACTGAATTTCCAGGTCTTTTTCTGGAGTACACAGGCCACATCAAAGAATACAAGGAAATTCTCATAAGATGATATGGAGTTCATCTTCACTTCCTGCATTGGGGTATCTCTCCTCTCCCCCCTCCTATTTTAGTTTATGTACAGCTGTTCTAGATTTCTACACAGACGTTTGAGAAACAGCATATACTTGAGTACTTTCTTGGGTAGAAGTCTGTATAGATCTAATAGAGGATTGACAATATTGACTTCTGCGGAACTGAATATTTGAGTAAGTAAATTTTTATTTAGGCTTTGAATTGCATTGGTCTTTCTATTTTTTTCTTTCCCAGTTCTGAGAAGACTGTCTTCAGTAACTCTGTTTTAGATACTGACTCTCTTTTTTTCCTCTCTCTCTGTAGTGTCTCCACTTATTCAGGAGAGACAGCAGAGTAGGCAGCGGTAGGACGGAAGGTAATGGTCTCCTCTGGGGACTGAGCTTGGTGGCTCAGAACTTATTTTTTCATTCCCTGTGTGCCTGCATTTGACACCAGGTTTTTCTGATGACTACTGTGTCTTTTCCAATTTACTAGATCACTATAAGTTCTATAAGAAATGTCTATAATTGTTGTGCTTTGCACTGCAGGCAAAACGGACTCAACTGTATATTCTATCATCATATTTCCAGAAACAGTTTTGTTTAGTGTGGAAATAACTTACAAAAGATGACAGAATTTTTAATCAGGGTTTTCATGACAAAAGCTAGTACTAGGGTAAGATTTTTGTGTTCACCACATTAAGAGGACTTCAATCAGTAGATCTGCAGGGGATATTTCTTACCTTATAGATGTTATGTGTGCCACGTGGTGGTGACTTTAATCTTCTATGACCACTGCACTGCCCGATATCATATTATGCTTTGTTAGACTGAGTACAAATCAGGAGGTTAGGATGAGTTTGTACTGCAGACTACCTTTACTAGGTCAGACTCCCCACTTACTTCAGTTAAAATTGTTCTCTTGACCCCATACCAGGACTGGATGTGATTAGCTCCTGGTAACTCCCACTGTGAGGAAATAAAGTGAATGAACTGCCAAACTAATCACTCTTCAAAGAAGAAAAAAAAAGAAATACATTTTAGAAATCCATTTATTGAAATTATAGTAGTAAAGAATTCCCCAAAACCTTTAACCGAATAAATAATTTCATATTTATTTAAAATTTAAGAACAATGCATTCTCAAGCTACGATACATTTTCTCTACTATCTTCAATGAGTTACATACTGCAAATTTTAAGCTTTTACAACATCTATTAAATTAAAGTCTCCACCCAGACATTTTACTGTGGCTATATCTCCTTACATTTTTACCTGCTACTCGATATAATTTCATCATGTCTGTAATGATAAGGTTGAAAAAATAACCTTTATGATACCAGATGGATTCTAATTCTCAAAAATCTCTGGTGATGGCACATTCATATTGACATTTATACTGACTCCATTTATGACAGACTGAAGGTGATGAACAGGCCCATGCAAGAGGTCACCTTGTGTCAAAGCTGGTATATAGTCTGTCAAACACAGTGAATATAAGGCTGCTAATGAGGAATTAACTAGATAGAATGTGGCCATTTTACTGTTTTCCATGCAATCCAAACCTGTTAAACAATGCTAATCAGGTGTTTATTAAGTGAAACCATTATGCCAAACTTGCTGCACATCCTATGATATGTCAAAGAGGTTGTAAAGTATTATTCATCAGGTTTAAAGCTGATTAATGAGTCTTTTAATAGTGAACCTTTCTTTTCTTAGCCTCTAGCTAAGTGTATGTACCAAGGTTAAACTAACACATACATGGTTTTGAAAGTAAAGTTTCTGATTAAAAGAAAGAAAAACCTTAACTGATCCATGAAAGTTCTAATACTTGAAAAGCTTTCAGAAGATATTTTCTTTTATTTTTGGATAAAAATGTAGCAAAAGAAAGGCTTCCTAATGTAAAATGAACAAGACATCTAGGAGACTATATACATTTTCAGAGAGAGGAACAAAATGTATAAACACTAAACATAACAAATATCAGCCTTACTGCTCACATCCATTTCACTATGTTTCCCACTTGTTACTTACACATTATTGCAGCAAAATGAATGCTATAAAGCTATCTTGGCTGTAGTGAAAACAAAAAGTTGGTGAAATATTACACAGTACTGAAACACAGCTATCAAAAATCTGTTCTGTCCATGTCAGGGAGCAATAAAGGCAAAAGTATTGAAGTAGTTGTAAATATTAATGTTATAATGAACAGTGAAAGTCTAAAGAGGGAACTAAAATGCATGCTACAAGCAACAGTAGGGTTCAGATAATATGGAGATGATAGCCAACATTTCTTCAGTAAACAGTCACTAAACCAACAGACACTGATAATTTTTACTTGTTTTTACAAGTAGGGAAGACATCACAGAAAATCTAGACATAAAATCTTGTATTTTTTCTTAGGTATTAATTTTGCTTAAATTAGAAGACTGAATAACTGCAGAACTGTAATTAATATTCTAATTTCCAAAACTAAAAAATAGATAAACTTGGAGGACTATAAATCAAGTAGAAAAAACAGTAAAACACTTAAGGTGGAGATGGCTCCAGACTATGAGAAAAAGATTTCAGTGAAGGCTTTTAGATATAACCAGATGATAAACCATCTACAAAAGGAAATTTAAAGGTTCCATGGACAAATTACAAAGAATAGAAGATAGAACTGATTACAAAGAATGAAACTTCAGAAATCAAGATATAAAAGTATAAAAAGAATTGCTAAAAGGCAAGCTGAATGAAACTTTTGAAACCCTCTCCCCCAACATTGTGTGATAAAACACGAGAAGTCTAACAAGTGGTCACTTCACAGAGAACATAAGTTAGAACTTAAAGTAAGTGTGGTACAAAGATAAATGCATTACTTCAGCTTACAGAAATGGCAGTGATGTCCAGTATGGAGGTAAAAGATTAATTGAAAATGCTGAAGGTGGGAATGTAAATGTGCCAAATCTACCTGGACACATTCCAGCCCAGTAAATGTCCCCATGAGTCTCTGTCACACTTTCAAGCCAGAAACACTGCAGAAGTCAGCATGGCATTTGAAATGACAGCAAAACAGAACATACTTCCTGTGATGAGATAGAGTGAGCTTTTAACGTACCAGGCTGCAGACAGGCTGACATATACTTTGACATACATTTCATTGGAATATCAACTAAAGAGATTCCTAATGAAATGTCCCAATGGTATAAAGCTGGGAAATATTGACGATAAAGGATCAGAATATCATATGCCATGAAATAATGATAAATCAGAGTAATAGAAGTGGAATGGAAGAGTTCAAAGTACTGAAAGACTAATAGCAAGAACAACTGCTATAAGCAGTAAGTTCATGAGCTGATAAAGTTCACCTACATCACAAAATGCATTGGTTATGGCTTAGCATAAAATAATTAGCTTGTGAGCTAAGATATTTTCAAGTCACTCCAGAGGCTATAATCTGGAACTGTTACAGAATAAGAACACGACATTTAGCTCACACCATCTTATATATGAACCTTCATTGCTGTTACAGCAATTCTATCAAGTACTCTATATGCTTTCATATCAGTTCTTAAGGTATGTGACATGTCTTTAATACTGCCTTTTAAAAGCATTAATCTTGTTGACAATGACGTAACCCTAATACACACATGCTTTGGGCCGAAAAAAAGCCCTCCCTTTCCCCCAAAAAAGAAAAAAAGAAAAAAATTAAGACACACACATTTAAAGAGTGTTCAATGAAGGCGTACCAAATCCAGTCTAGAATGTTATAGCCCTGAATCCTTAGTCTGGACATACAGGTTTATTTCTTGAAGGAGATATTTTTAATGCTGGACACATAGCCACAGAGGCCTAGGTGTATTAACTAAACTTAGGATGCACCAAGAAAAGCTTTCTAATGAAGGTAGAGAATTATTTATTCATATATGATACCATGAGGATTCTTCTGGAATACTGAACTCACTTCTTTAAAAACAATCCAAATGAATTATCAATGGCCTAACTAAAAAACAACCACAAGAAATGCACTGAGAGTCTGGCTTGTGTAGTCTGATAATATGAATACAGAAAAAATACAGGTGCTGATTTTGTATATGTAAGCTGATAGAAATGGACACAAAAATGGGGGAAGTTGTATAAGATAAACCCTGCTGTTTGCCACAAGGATTAATGACTATGCATGAATTTTAAACAAGATATATTGGGTTTGCATGGCAAGGATTTCGTAGTGGGCGTGGGGGGGGTACAAGGGTGACTTGGATGAGAAGCTGCTCGAAGCTTCTCTTATGTTCTCTTATGTCCAATAGATCCAATCCCAGCCATCTCCAAGACAGACCCACTGCTGGCCAAGGCTGAGCACAACCACAAAGGTGGCGGGGACTCTGGGATAACATATTTAAGAAGGGGAAAAAGTTACTGTGTGCAACTGCTGCCAGAGAGAGGAGTGCAAAGATAAGAAGAGCACAAATCACTAGCTAAGAATCTAAATTTTTTTTTTTTTTAAAGACATATCACTCCAAATAATATAAGGATTTTTACTAAGGGCATGACTAAAGGAGCTATAGGAGGAGTGGTGTTACTTACAAAGCAGGCTTTGGATAACTATCATTGCTGTGATATCCCCTCTCCACTGATGGATGGTATGATGAACACTCCTCTGACACCTAAAACAGACTTTTTAACAGATACTGAATCAACAGGAGTGTTTTGATTTCACAAGCAGATGAAGAGAATTCTTTTTTAAACATTTTCATGTAACAACTGTGTTTCATACTTATCATTCCAAGCTGAGGAAAGAATTTGTCAGAAAAGTGGGAAAAAATGGTATATAATTTGCTACTATGAACATACGCAGTTAAAGCAAACCTTCATGACAGAGTAAAAATACTATGCTTATTCTAATATTTAATTTCCTATATATATATCAAATGTATTTGTACTATAAAAGTCTGAGTAATGTATACTTACTGTTTGATTCTAACGTATTGAAAAGAAATATTATACAGAGTAAAAGCTGTCTCTCTTGAAGAGACACAGCCAACACATTTTAGAACAGGACAAGTCACTTGTGCTGAGTAACCAACCCAAGACCAGCTGAAATCATGTAATCATGAAATCAGTATTGAGAGGAACAGAGGCAGGCAAACAGCTGCATGGAAGTTGATCCATTTTGTCACTCGCTGTGTTTATTATGTTTGGAGCACTGCTCATCTAACACAGACTAAGACCAGGAACACGAAATGCTACTGTACAACAACTGATAGAGGTCAATACCCAATTTTTTACAAACAAGCTTTTTTATCTGTCTGAACTGTTAGTCTTCATCCCATGATTCTCCATCTTGGAAAAACAGAAGGCATAAGTATCTTCATATTAAAGAGTGTTATGTTTAATTTGTGGTCTTAAAATGTAATAAGAAAATTGCAAATGTATTTTTATGATTATAGCAGCAAAGCAAGTGACATGATCTTTCTAAATAACCCTTTGGTGTTAAAATGAAATTATGAATCTGACATTTAGGGGTATGAGTGCCTCAGCACTGGAGTATACCTCAGTTTCAAAGAGCTGTCTGAAACAAATCCTGAACTATAAGACCATAAATTAGTACAGTTTATAATGACAATTCATATTTTCAAAGTTCTGTAAAAATATTGGCAAAGTAGGCAGAATAAAATTTATAAGTAGTTTATATTTTATTTCATAATAGAAGTTGAACTATTTAGGTGCAATACCATTATCCTATACGATTTAACATTCCATCAAGTCTTAAAGTTTGTAAAGGCTGACAGTACCTGCTAATTTCTATTGGAGTAAATATGATTCAGTTATTAACAAGTAATCTGTAATCATTGCAAACACATAATGAGTTATATCTTTTAAATTTAATACATATACCATGATATTTTTGCCAGAAATCACTGAATTATAGAACCAATATGCAGTGGAGAGGTGCACTAATCTACAATTTTCCATATACTGAAGAATAAAACCCTATATTTGCAAATCATTCTCTTAATTTACATTTTCTGAAAAGGCATCTCATAGTGAATTTATCAATGCAAATAATAAATGTTAAAAAAAAAAAAAAAATTGGATTGTCGCCAAATCCATTAGGTTCCTCTTCCAAAAGATAACTTCCTATAGTCCATCCCTCATGACAGTACCTTGAATATCTTTAACTTTTCCATCAGAACCATTTAGTGTAACTATTGCTTCTCCACAGCTTTAACATCACTACCATTGTCAGAACCAGGCAAACAAATTTATGATGATGTTCCTGGGAATAAGGAACTAATGCAAAGGGGATTTCTCTGTAGTTCTTCATTAACATTTTATTCATTACAACAAGGGAGTTATAAGAGTTTTCTTTTACTCAAATTAGGTCACAGGATAAAAAATACACAACATGGAAACAGTGTATTACTACATAGAACAAAAGATCTGGTTAATAAATTATGATAATGGAATTAAGTCTACTGCTAATGCTAAATGCACATTTAAATATTGTGAAATTTACTTGGAGAAGGAGAAGCTCTTGCATGTATTTGTAAATTGTTTTCTCCTTTGCGACTCAGTTTCTGTAGGAGTTTTTTATGTTACTTCCCTCTGAGTGAATGTACATATCCTACTTTAAACATTTTCTTTGGTTTGTTAAAAGGCAAAGGAGCACTTTGAGTGGGTAAAAGACAAAGTTTTACTTTCTTATTTTTCAAATGAATACTTTAACTAAGTTCAGAGACATCCTGGATTCAAGCAGATTTATCCTGGAAATCATAGAGTACAGACACTGAAAATAAATAAGCCTAATGAAAGAAAAAAAAAATAAAAATCCTTAAACATTAATACCAAGAAGATAATTATTAAGAAAACATGTGGCCCTTGCCATAGATATTTATTATAATTAAAGCTATATATTTTATTAATTTATTTATTACATTTCTTGGGGTTTTTTGATTTGGTGTTTATTTTAGGTTCAGATTATTTCTAAAATTTCTTTAAACAAAACAGGCTAAATTCAGACCTGGTTTAAATGGTCTGACTCTATTGAGCTGATTAGTTTGCAACTACCTCATTAATTCAGTAATTACCTTCAGTTTATTCATTACATTAACTTAACTCCTATTTGTCCATTTATGCAAGGTCTGAATGTACCCAAAGGATGGTGACATGAAGAGTCATATAAACTTTTATTTTGACAGGAAAATAAGGAAAGGTTGTTCACTTCCTCCAAAATAAAGCAATCCATTTTAACCATTTTTCTGGGAATGTCACTACCCATAAAAACTGAGGGCATTCTTCTTGACAAAAAAGAAAGAACAGGCATTTATCAGAGCAGCATTTTGCACAGAGCAATTTCCTCTCTAAAATCACAATTTCTCTTTTATTATTAATAACACCATGATTAACAATAGACAAAAAGGAAACCAAGCCACAGATAACACCCCTGAACTCGTGTGCTTTTTAGAAATTATTATTTAAAAATGTATATGTATGGATCATTTCTCTCTCAGTCTTTTTAAAGGATAAAGGTAATTTTTGAAGATAAACTGAACAGGAATGTGATCAGTTTAAACCCCAAAGTGTCTTTCAATAATTATTACAGAATAAAGAACAATCCTGAAATGGAACACTCCCAACGGTATTTCATACTATGTAATTTTGCTTTCTTCTACATCATCAGTTACTTTTAAAGTCCACTACTCTGCTCTGCATGTCATTATACTTACAGTTAGATCTGTAAAAGGACATACATATCTCCTTTACACTTGATTTGACAAATTAAAAAATGTAGATGAGTTGCTAAGTCCAGGAATCCATGTTTTAGTGGTTGCTTAGGTATGTAACATCTACAGTATGCCCTGCAGTGCTGTACAGGGTGTTAGTGTTGCTCAGACTCAATATAGTGCAGCACTTTGAAGATTGAGGCTGTGTGCCAGAAGCATTGTAGTTACCTTATATGGTCTTCATGCCAAGAGCTATCCTGGCATAAGTAAATAGTTTTCATGGCAAAAACTCATTCATACAGAGTAAAATCAAACAGAAAGTATCGTCATGGACGCCATGGTGTAGACTTGCTCAGGGTAACTTCTTAAGGAGTGGCTGGAACTGCCTGCATCATAATGCTACTGAACTCTTAGAGAGTGCTTGTTAGCTGACTGGGCACATCCCAGCTTGCATAGGTTGCGGTTGTTATAAATGATGTTTCCAGAGAAAGAAAGAGCGTACTTCTGTAAGCTAGTGGTTAAGCACTAGCATATTAGCCTTGTGTTAATTCCAGAATGCAGCCATGATTGAAAGAAGCAGACTTCTGTCTTCAGAGTAACAGCAGATACTTAAATTCTTCCTCAAAACATTAACTGGCACAAAGATAATCCTTATACATGAATGAGCATATTTACTGTAGTATGGTCTACAGTACAGACAGAGTTCACTATATGTAGTGTTCAGTCTTCCTTTATTAAATGCGCTCTAGGAATGTCCAGATAGGGTCCAGGAGATATTTTTTTTTACTTACCAGTAAAATGCTCTAAAATGAGAGGATATTTTGGAAAAGGTACTCTGCATAATTATATGATTAGTGCTAGGAGAAATCTCAGCAGTGCAGATTATATATCTACAGATGATACAGATATAGATGATATAGATATAGATAATATAGATACAGATATATAAGTTTAAGGTAGTTACTTCTCAAATGTGGTAAGATTTTAGAAATATTGTTGAACCTCTCATATCCTACTGACTGGCTTTTGGCAGTTCCCAGTTTAACAGCCTAGAAGTCTAGACTGGCTCCTGGACCCATACCTTAATAACTAGTCAGAAACCTGAGCACTCTTGAACACAAGATGAGGATTTGGCAGTAGGTATCTTCTTTCTTGCCCTATTGTGAAGACGGGGTGTCAGTGGTATACTTATTGGGGCAGATGTGTCTGGATGTGCCTTCAGGTCAGTGCAGGAATTAGGGTAGGACTGTGACTCCAAGATTCACAGTCTGCTAGCCACAGAGAAAGGTACCCTTTGTTACTCTGTTTCTTCCATCCCCAGAAAATCACAAATGGCAAATAATTGTTGTTCTGTTACTGGAAACCATCTGTGTAAAGAACTTTTTTTCTAAATATGAAGTCTGAAAAAAAGATTTTCAGTGTTTTTCCTTCCCCAAGCCTTCCTACTTTGCTCACAGTTTTCCAGATACCTATGCAGACAGTACATCTAAAGTAATTCTTTCTACATAATAGTAATTCACAAATAATAATTCTCAATCACAAAATATAACCCCATTAGAAGCACAACTTAGCAATGCATAAATGAACTTTAGGAGCAAAGATCAGTGATTCAAGAGCAATCATCTTTTTCTGAGCAGGCTAATGTGCATGTTAGAGCAACCACTGCAATAGGCTACACTGAATTCCAGGCACATGTAGTAGATAATCCAAACCGGAACTGACCTTGGCAGCAGTCCAGGGATGATATTTTCCCTGGGAGAAACTTCCTGAATATTTTTTGCAAAAGTGCTACACATTAACATTATCTCAAGACTTCCCTCCCCCCCCCCCCCCCCAGTTATTTAAATTATAAGAGACTTAATAAAGTTACAAATCTGCCAGGAGGGTGGAGAAAGGCAGTGTGAGGAGAGCTAGTTGATTTCAAAGGAAAATGTGTTTATATCTTAAGGACAAACTTCTCCTATTGTGCAGAAAGCCTGGGAATTTCTCAGTGAAGTTAATGCAGCAGGTTACCTACAGCAGTTATGGCATCTCCACCTTTGGAGCCAGCCAGTGGGCCGACCTGATGCAGTGTTGGTAATAGTCTTGCTTTCAACTCAAGGGTGGACTAGATTGTGGCACTTCAGGGAAAATGTATTTGAGGAAGGGCAAAATACCATAAGATAAAGAACACATTAGGTCTTCCTAAGCACAAACCAATGACAATAATATCAGAATTACATTTCAGAGGTTTTTTTTCTAGATCTGATAGGAACACTTGAGCATAGATTCTTACAGGTATTTAGGCTCCTTACTGAAGCTGGCAATGATGTATTAAGTGCCTATGTACCTTTGGTAATTTTTTAAATTAGTTCTGTAGTAATCTGCCATCCTCAGATGGAGGCTTAATAGGTGAAAACCATTATAATTATATATATAAAATCTGTTTGTTCACAAAATGAATCATCAGATTTACTTATCTTTCCTTTTGCTTCATAGTATGTGTGATCTTCTTAAATTTAGTGGGATTTGACCTAAAGAACTGCAATTTCTGGGTGGAGAAGAATACGTATTTCAATATTTTAACCTTTTATTTTTTTTAAGAATACTCACTTCAAGACCACTTAATTTTATAGTTGGTTTTGGTTTTTGGTTTTTGGTTTGTTTTGTTTTATCTTACCTCTTTTTGCAGACTATTTGTACATGATCGTTGATTTTACAAGCTTCCTAATTTCAAGCTAGATGAAGCTGTTGAGACGGCCTGTGTGCTTGTAAATGTAATCTGATGACTGCAGTCATTTTTAGGAAATCATTAAACTACTTACTACACGCAAAACAATAAAATATTACATCTGTATTTCTGAAGACAGTCATCAAGCAAAGCATCTTTTCTCATCTCTCTTTCTGTTTTCATATTTTCTTGCCTTCCAAAATGTTCTTCATATGATTTCTAAAGAAAGAAGAGTAATATATTGAATATCTGCATGTATTCTTAGGCACTTGGTATTCTCTAGAAGCCTGTCTGTTTGGTAAAGCTACCAAACTACTTCTTCTGAATAAAAATGTTTTGCATTCCACAGTATATTCTAAGTATTCTAGGCAAATATTGAGGTATTGCAGCATCCATCTTTTGCACATGAAGAAGACTACTGTATTTTAGGTTGGGTTTTTGTTTGTTTTTTTTTTAAATGATATTCTCTTAATTTTACTGATGCTTTTGTTTTTATACAAGACTAAGAATATAAGACTTCCTGGTTAAAAAAAAAAAAAAACAAACAACAAAACCAAAAAAACCGCAAAACCCCAGAATAAACAAAAATCCCAAACCCTTCCCATTCATTGCTATTGTCTTTGAAGCCAGGAATTATGAAGATCCTCTCTGGACATCCAGACTTTGACATCAGTAGGATTTTTCAGAGAAATGGTGCATTTACAGTAACTTGAAGACCTTTTTATGCTTACTTAAAATAAAGCATTCCTTGTACTACAAATTTAAAATATGTGGATATTAAAGTGAGACTTTGCTTACCATTCATGCTATGTTTTTCACCTACAGCTGAGAAAACAGTATTTCTAGATCTTTATTCCTAATAAATAGATTTGTCAAATATGTCATCTCTTCATCATGATGTAACAGTTCCAGATAGAGTACTGTCCAGGAAAAATTTGCAGTTCATTCTGAATAGGTACTTACTAGACTAAGAAGTTTAAAATTCTAGGCTATTTCTAAATGGACACAGAGAAGTGGATTAAAAGCTTCACTACCACTATTGAATTAATGAGTATTTAGCAACTGATGTCTACAACATATTTCAGTTCTTAGTGGTGTAAGACTGGAAGAATCCACAAGGTATATAAAGTCATCAAATTCATTTTTCTTAACTGAAGCAACAATACATGTATGCTGATATATTTTTAATCTATCCCTCCAATAAAAGGTATTTCACTAGTTGTCCTATTCCAGTGCTTAATTATTCCTAACATTTGAGGACACTACTCTTTAAGAACATCTGACTGACTATATGCTCACCTATAAATTATTGAGATTTTATTATGAGACTGCTTCCATGTGTATTTTATAAACAAATATATACGCTGTAAATCAACATCTACCATTATATTCTATGAAACCATCAATAGTAATATTGCTGAGGTTAATGGAGATTGTAATGTTAACTCTACAGACTATATTTGCATGAATAAAGTTAATTGGGAAATCAACTTCTACCTTTTGCTATTCACATAATCATCAATAATAATAATATATTTAAATAGAAGAGAAAAGTAAGAATCCACTCCAAGAATCAATAATGTTGATAATGATGTATGTAATAGAATATAGTTAACTTTGGCCCTCCTCTGCACAAGCAACTGATTCTGATTAACAAACCAAGCAAAACATAATGTGGAAAATACCTGGACAATGTTAACCCTAATGTTAACATATCCAATAAAATATGAAACTAGACTCCATCAGAAGGTTCTGCTGATATCATAAACTGCTTCCAGGACTGAATTACAATCTCAGTACTTGATAAAAGGAAGGATAAGGTACAGCAGTGTCCCCTGTTGCTGCTGAATGTAAGATCCTTGTTTCTACTTCAAGACTGATTTTTAGCTTCATTATATCTCACTTGTAAAATTTATCTTTAACCAAGACTCACATACAATTATTCAACTGAAGATCAATTTCCTGTTATATATTAAATATTGCTTAGATGGTGCTTTATGCTGGACTTTTATCCAAGCAAAACTGCAGAAAGATTTCATTATGTGTTTGCTGGAAAAGCTGAACTACTGAAACTAAAATAATCTTATTCACATTATTATGAAAGCACCTTTCATGTAAAATGAAAATAAAGCAATATCAGCTTTATTTTACGGTACTAATTTTTGGTGGTTTCTGTATTAGGTTTTTTGGTTTTGTTTTTGAGTTTCTTTAACACCTGATTTTCAAATTTTTCAAATTAAAACGTTCCCATTTTCTAATCTGAAACAAATAGGAGAGCCTATATTTCTAGTTCAATCCTGTGTAATTTCATGTTCTGGATAGTAAGGCAGTTGCCTTCAGTGCATTCGGTGTAACTTTTTCTGCCAGCTTTTTAGAGCCACACTTGCATATAGGCCTCAGAAAGACACCTATCATCTAAAGATCTTATATCTAACTCATATTGAAGTGGAAGCCTCATACAGATTAGTACGGTTTCATAACAGGTGAACAGTGTTGTATTTTTGTTGCAACCAATCCTTACAGGTAGGTCATAATAAAGAATATTTGTAGTAGCTCTACAGGATTTTTTTAAATGGAATTAATTGTTCCTATTCAAATATAGAGGATCTATATTATTTTCAGAATTAAGACCTATCTAGATGTTTTTTATATTAAGAGTGATATATTTTACCCTCCTCCCAAAAATATATAATTGTTAATAAATTCTTGGATATGTAATTTTACTTGTTATAATTGCTATAGACTGATAAACAGTCTTAACACATTCTGTCTTGTTAAATTAAATTGTTTTAACTTAGCAGGGCCTTACAACTGTGGTATTAAATTTTAATAAAAATGCTATTTACACATCTTAAATGTGTTATTAGTCATGTACTCTACAGGAAAAAAACATATTATTGTATGTTATTCCAAATATTTCATCTGCTTCCATTCACCCACTAATGTGTCATGGACTAAGGTGTCAAGTCCACCCATGCAAAACCAGACTGCAGGTCTTAGCTGAGATAACTGCTTATGCCAGATCAAAAAACTGCAATACTAAGGAGGTATCAAATTTGTGGGAAAAGACCAATGAAAAAAACCCCTAAAACATAGTCTACATAGTCTCAGCCCTGTATAATTCTAATTAGCAAGACTGTTAAATTAAAGCTGATTTCCTTCTGTCTGCCTGGTATGCCTTTGGACATATTTCTAAGGATAACTGGAAAGTTGAGCTGTGCCTAGGAGATAACAAGTGCGTGTTTCCTCCTCTTCTTTTCTTCTTTACTTTACTTTTTTTTAAAATGTTTTTGTTTTAGAATCCATTCCATCCCATTGATTTCCTCTCAGAATAAAATAGCCATTATATGCATAAAATGTGGGAGGCTTGTACAGCTTCTGCAAATCAACAGTCAAAATGAATAATTTCTATACCTCAGAACTGTAGCTGACATAATTCTGTAACCTTTTATTTTCAGGATAATAAAAAAAACCAAACAGAATAGAGAATGAAATACTACGTGGTAGTTCATAAAGGCAAAATACAATTAGGAGATCTCATATAGCTATGAATGTGTTAGGTAGAGAACTTAAAAGGAAGATTTTTCACAAATTAATCTTTATTTTCCTTACTAATTAATCAACACCATGCTGTGAATAACTGGTGGTAATGTTCTAATAAGAAAAATCAATAAATTTACACCCAGGGTCACTGTAATTGATGCTGCAGAATAGAAAAATGTATTCTCCATTGATCCTTTAGCAATCTTCTAACTAAAAAGGAGAGGAAAGAAAGCCAATTACTGTAGTATGCCTCTGAAAATGATAAGATTAAAACAAGCTAATTATGTGTTCTTGAATAACTACAATTTTTGATGAAAGTAAGTAGAATAAGGGTATCCTGTGTGTCCAGTACAGAGATACTACTTCTTACTAATTAAAATATAGTAATTTTACATTTAATATTTCCTAACCAATGGGCAAACAAATGGTTTGAAAAATAAAACTTAAAAATCTTTCAGGATAAAGCCTTTGATGTTGCTGTGAACAGACAATTAAATTGAAGAATGAAACAAGCTCCTGGAACATTGAAGCTCTAGGAAGTTTCATACATGAACAAACAACATTTATGGAGGACAATGAGTACAGAAATAAAATCCACTACTTTCTGTTTTCCATAAGTATCTATTATACAGTTAAGTGATTCCAACATAGCACAACATATGCAGAACCCTGATGCTTCAACTGCAGGTTTATCTCTTTATCATACTGGACTATGGCTTCAAGAATTTATAAAAGATCAAAACAAAATTACACAGAAAGTCAGCAGCATCTACCACTCATTTTGGCCTCACAGTACAATAAAATAAGTCATCACAAGATCAGATTTCTCTTTTAAAGATTAAATAGGTGTTTCTTTTAAACTATTAGTAAAAGTCATTATAACAACTGGAAGTAAATGAATTTTCCTTCTTCCTTTCCTTTGTTACTGTCAACAAAATCAAACCCACTAGAAAGCAATATAAGATAAAAGAATTATTCATTACCACTTGAATGCACATGCAACTACATATATAGTTATCCTGACTTCAAATACTTGATTTCAATTGGGGGTATAGCATGCCACTTTAAAGTTGAGATTCAATCAAATTCTTCACCTCCAGATATTCTGCATTTTGGTCATTCACTGATACTGGTGAATGTGAATCTGTTAGAACTTTCTTGGTCAAATACTTTTCAGAGAAAGAGCTGAGCTGCAAGTTATAGCAGATGTAAGAAGCTACACTTTGCCTTAGGCATGCTTTCATTAATTTTAGTTTATTATTCAGTTCAGTGAGCTTGTTCAAGTTTAACATTTCAATTAGTTGTGTAACTACAGAAAACTAAGTATCATAGAAAGTCGTTCGTGTTTTAGGGAATCCCGATGTTGGTTCATAACATGGAAAGTATTTGCTCATACTGTACAAACATGTTTGATCAAACCTAGAGGGCTTTGCCTTAGGGGCAGGTTCTAGAAAGAATGTAAGATTCACTTCTCTGCCATTGCACAGACCCTGGTAACAATCCCAGGAAAGATGACAGCAGTCACTAAACCTGGCTAGAGCTCTGTGAGTTACGATCACCTGAACTAGTCAGGACATTCCTCTTTCAGGGTCATTGTACTTCTGAAAGAGAAAATAAATGTAAATAGTCTGTAAATTACCCACTGATATCACAGAGTGGCTCAGAAATAAAATGAAAAAATAAAAATAAAATTAAAAAAAAATCCCTACTAAACCAAAACCCACACTTCTGATTCTAGTGCCATTCTTCCTTTAATATTATGTTGAAATATTTCATTGAAAGCTTATTAGAACACAGAGCATCCAGAATTGTTTCAGATTTCAGCAGCTGAAACATTATGAGTACAAAAAGGAAAATGTTTAAAGGTAAAGTGTTCCGTATATTTATTATACACCCTGTCCTTAAATATATATATGTAAAATCAAAGTGTGTTATAAAATTGCATTATACATATTTGGCTTCACTAGCATTCTATTCCATTATTAGTGTCACTAAGATGAGTATTTACATTCACGTATGCTTCACTGGGCTTTTTTACAACTGCAATTGTCATATACCACTGAAGCCATCTTAGTATCTAACAGTCAAGTAAGAAGATCAAAGAAAATAGAGAAGACTGTTTGGAAAGAATAAAGAGAGAAAAAATGGTAATTCTCACCTGAAATCAAATTATACTCCTTTCAGCTTTGCATTGAGCCTGTTTATTCACTGACTAGTTCATCTTATCTTTTTATCTGTGCAAAATGTTTTTAAAAAAAATACTACATTAGAATAGCAGCATCTGTAGATACAGAGTTATGGATGGGATTCATTTCTAAAAATTAAGTATCCAGTCTAAGTTTCATACTTAGCCTCCTATAGTTTAAGTTTGAATTTTAAAAAACAATGAAAAGAACTGGGTGTCACCAGGGAGGGAAATTCAAGTATTTTAGACACTTATTTCAGGATGTGCTGAATTGCCAGCTGTAGTACCCAAAGCGATTATTTATACTCATGATTTACTTTCAGACAGCTTAAGCTCGATTATATGAATTGTATGCTTCTAATTTTTCATTTGCCTTAGGTGAGACCATAGGCAAGAGGGAGTAAAAGTGTGACTCTTAAAATACCTGCTGGCTTCAGAAAACATGTCTTCAATCAGTTACATTTCAGCAGAATAAGTAAAAAAATCACCAGCAAAGTCTATTTCTTAGAGGTCGGATCCTAAAGATTTTGAAGTAGTCAAAACTGGTGGTTGATACAAAAATCCAAAGAGGATTTGATTTTGTGAAAATTCTCAGGCATAGTCTAATGTCCAAAGTCAGGCGTTTCTGATATCTCACTCATGATACCTTAACAGTAGTAGAATGGGAAGGAGTTAGAACTAAAAAATGTTGTAATTTTTTACTTGTTCCTGGTTTTCTGAGAAAATAATGTCTGCAAATGGGTATTAAACATCCACAACTCTGATACAGGACCACTCAATGAAGATATTCTAGACATGCAAAAGTAGGAATTGTATTTTCCTGCAGGCTTATCTGCAAATAACTAAAAGCATGAAATCTGCAAGCTTATTTCTGAGGAGATTTATGGTAAACATACATGAAGAGCATTTTGAAAACCTCAGTCCAGGGTTTTGCTGAGCAATTTAATAGGTTGGAATTAAAAAGATTGTTTATGAAATAGAGTTGAAAAACCTCTGATTTTCAGAAAAAAATGTTGATTCAGAAGGGCAACTGATAGGGCAACCAATATGTTCTTGTATACATTTTTATCAAGGAACCTTGTAGGTCAGATGAACCACAAATAAGATGTACCTACTTTGCTACATTGTCTAAAGCTCCAGATGAATCCTTGCTTGAGAGTATTTCATCATTTTGACCAGATTTTCTATATCCTTTGCTAGGTAGCTCTTTGCCAAAAACTTTTCTCACTCTATTCTTCATAATTTGTTTATCATTCTCCTTACTTGGCTCTCATACCTTTTCTTCCCTGAATTCTACCAGCTACATCTCTATTATCCTTCTTTCCCTTCATTTGCCTTTGTCTTTGCATTTGTCCTTGCCTTAGTCCTTGCCTTCACCTTTAGGTTTGCCTTTGTTTCCTCTTCTCTTTCCCCTTTTTCTTTCCCCTTTTCCCCTTTCTGTTCCTCTTTTTTTAGTTCAGTGCTACCTCTCCACTGCTCCGTAGAGTGGGAACAACAATATATTTGTATTTGTGTATTCCTTTGTAAATGAGGAACTGATCAGTCTTCATTAACTCTATGTAAAAAACAATAATCGTAGAGGGTTGGGATGTGAGTAATAATGCTCTCTGTCCAGATTTCTACAGGGTTCAGATAGCCATTCTGTATGCTAACAGAGTAAGTTGCTGATAATGTTGTCATTCAGTGCCTGAGAAAGTGTTCTTACCACTTCTACACTAAGAAAGGCAGAATCAAAATATTTTTTTTCAAACTATAGTTAGGTAGCGAGTTTATAATGATTTATGAAAGGAAATTGTCCTTTTTGAAAGCATGCTGCATAATAAATGTCTGAACAGTTTCAGTTCTTTACTGCTGGTCCCAGACTATAATATTCACAGAATAGTTAATCAGGTCTGTTTTTCAGAAGATAAATTTGGCATCTGTGATCTTATATACTTAATGATATCCAAAATTTTCATGAAACCTGAGCATTTGAAAATAAACATATCCATATTCTGGAGGATTTCTGCATAAGGGTGTACATGCATATGTTTAAATATATGTAAAGGTGTATGAGTATCCTTATGGTGGTATGTGTTTGTGTATAAACATATATTTTTGATTACTGCTTTTCATTCCTTTACACATTCTTGTTCTTTATGATCTATTATTTCTTTCTGGCTATAAAGCAGCAAGTGCCAACACCTCTACAACTAATGAAGCATGTATCTCTGCTTTGAATACATTATAGTCATAGCACTAAAGAAAGAGCCTTTGGGGAACTTTTAAAAGCAATACAACATTCTTACATGCTTTAACTCTGCTGCTTCTGTAATAATAATAATCAAGTTTGCTACATTTATGCTACAGGTGGAAACGTTTTCCTGGTTTACATCATTCTACAGTACTATACCTTACTGAAACACAATGGAGAAAAATCTCATTTAGATTAATAGATTTTTTTTGTAAGATGCAGTTTCTGTATTCTAGGGCTTATATCATCCTCACAATTATGAAAAATACTTTTAAAAATACCATTACAGATTAAATCCTATTGGCCTTTCTTGTCAATTAAATGAAAGATTTCACTTTATCTGATTCCGTCTAGTGATGTATTTAAGATAATTTTTTTCACTACAGAAGAAGAAAAATTATCAGCACTAAACTGAAATGCATATACTTTGTTTCTGCAGTACCAGGCTATGAAAAATCAAATTCAAACATATACCAAAATACTTGTAATAGCTGACCCTTGTGTAAAGTGAATAAGAATAATCTTGGGAAAACGGAAATCATATGAACTTGGACTGCTAGAAAAAAAGCTGCATAATTTCTTTCATAAATCTGAAGAAGAATGGGTTGGAAAAGGCAAATGATCATTTATGGTACAAAAAGTGGTATTTTATATTCCACACAGTAATTAGGTAGAATGAGGTAGAGAAAATCTCTTTCTTGTTTGAGACAAGGCTTATACCTGCATTGCATAATCTCGTACATCAAGTTTGATGACATAATAGGAAAATGTCAATGTGCTCCCAATTTTCCCTTGGATTGTTTTTTTAGAATTCCCTTTATTACATTTTGCATTGTCCCTCCCACTTTCCCAACCTCTTGATAGAAAAAATCTGCTCCACTTTATCTGTCAGAAATTACTACTGGGCATCAATATCTGGCAACAGAAAAGTATTTTTAAAATTTCAGTACACATTACTCTCCATAGACCTCAGTGAACCTAATTCACAACTATTATTCTGATTGAAAATATGGTCAAAACCCAAACTGTCTTAATTAGATATCATCTTCTTCTTGAAAATGTTTTTAAAACCAGTTAACAAGCATTCAAGATGATCCTGATTTTTACACTTTGCCAAACCCACTAATAATTCCAGTGCTGCCCTCCAGTGCTTTTTGCTATTCATAGGCTCCAGGAATATTCATCTCACAAGACATAGCCCTATAACTGGCATTAATTGGTACACTGATTGGCAGAGCATAACCTACCAAGTCATGCCTAGAAGTAGTCCACCTATGTCAATATTGAAGGATGAGAGGTGGAATGCATGAAGCAGAACTCAATGTCACTACCCAGGATGGAGGACAAGACTTTGGTCTCCAGGGCATATTGTCCACTAAGGATGCTAAAAACCTGAAATTTAAAAGATAAAAAATATACTTTTCCTCTATATGCTAGTTGTGAGTTAACACAGATGTCAGGAAAATGATCACTTCATCTGATTTTCTGAGCCCTCTGCACCACCACAACCACCCCCACTCTTTTTCTGTCACTCTTGATTACATCTCAAGTCCAGGCTTTAATTGTGTTGCCTGAAGATACTCTACCAGTCATGTTAGACTCAATCTCCCTTTTACTCACTTCTCCAGCAATCATTTCTATACTTTTTTCTACAGTGTTTAGAAGTAGTGGTGATCAACCATCCTTGTACAAGTCAGCTACAAGACCACTACTATTTCTAGAAAATGCCCCAGTGCCCCAGTACCTGCTTTCACCACTATACCTAAAGAAGTTAGCCAATGAAAATAAATAAATAAATAAATAAATAAATAAATTCAGCTTTGAGAGACAACAACAGAGATAAATTATAAAGGAAGATTGATGCTCCACTGTATCTTTTATCCATATCTCCTTTTCTGAGATTTTAAACACTTTGGGGCAGTTTAGCAACAACAGAATCATGCAAAACAGGAACATGATAGATGTGTGCCCTCTATTCTGAGTGTGAGAGGAGTCTGCTTGAGGATGCATTTATTTATGCAAAGGAGAAGGCTGATACTTTCCTTCCAGTATAGTGGTAACTCAGACTATAGGCAGCAGATATGTAAGGGGCATTTCAGGTGGAACAGCCTGAGTTTTCAGTCTGCTTATTGAGGAATATGTCTCTTAGTACTTATCACCAAATTTCACTATACCTCTATATGTTGAGATCATTAGTGCATACTACTTCAAAATAAATCTCCAGAAATCAAAGATAATATTAAGGTGGGAAACTGATTCGATATTATACACCACAATTTTTTCCATTACATTAAACATGAAAAAATCTAAGCACTTTGTAAGAGAACTGCTAATTGCTATATGACTGGACATGAGTTACATTTCTTTACCTTAATTCCTGACATTTCTGTCATGAATTGTCATGTCATGTTCAGCTCAGTCACTTTAGTTTATAATATGAGACAACAATCATGACAAAATATGTCACAATAACCTAGATAATATGTGTAGAAATTTTTAGGGGGAAAAAAAACCCAAAACAAACAACAAAACAAAGCCAACTTTCTCTTTCAGCTTAGACATTATTCTTCTCCCCCTCCTCTCCCCCCAAAAAAGAAAGGAATCAAAACTACACTCTTCACAACTGCAGCTGAAATAGTATGAAGTTTGTGTTTGCCTCTTCTTTGTTTGACTGGCATTTTTATATGTATTTCACTAACAACAGACAGCTAAAGGAATGTTTATCAGCTAACAACATAAATAAATGGAAACAATTAAATGTAGCATGTAATATTGAAGAGAAATTTGGTTATTCCTCTTTTTATATTTCAATCAAGATGAGAAGCCAACATTCACGCATAACATTTATTCTTCTATGACATCTTGATTATATTCAGTTTTAAACATAGACTATTTAAAGTTCAAGCAGATTAAGCGATCTGGTCAAGGTTATAGTGTGAAACTATGTACTGAATTTATTTTCAAGCATGGCACACTTCAGCTTTCCTGTATGCCATACTGCTCTTCCATTTCTGTTTTGAATCAAGAATCAACCCAGCATGGTACAGAGCATACCAGAACACAGTGTACTGAAAAATGAAAGCACCAGATGCTTGATGCAAAATGTAAAACCTGTCAAAAAGAGACATAGAAAAGTTACATTTTAAGAATGTTTTAGTATGTAATCTGCTTATTCCAAGGTATGTTCAAACTTTTATAAAAATTATAAAAGCTGAGACTGTAGACTAAAGCTGTTTGTTCGCATTTTGCAGAGACTATTTTGCTGTCAACTGGTAGTATTTTCAAATGTTCTTCATTATTAGAGGAACCAATTAAAACATACTTGGACTGTGCCACATATGCTAAGTACATAATTTGTAGAAAATTCTTATCTGTCCATTACCTTTATTCTATTGCATTTTCTTCCCTGTCTTGGGGTAGTGATCTCACTTTTTTCCCTTTCAATAAGAGTTCTGTGTTAAAACTGGCATGTTGAAATGTCTGACATGAGAATTCTCAAACTGTCTTAACTAGATTTTGGCATTTAATAAGCTGTAAACTGCTGAAGCTATTTGCAGATGAAGTCTCATTTTTGTCTATCAGCGGGGGGCTGAGAGCATAATTAATTGAGTGAAAGTTAAAAGACGGACAGCATGGTTACATTTATGCAAATATTGCAGGAGAACATCTAACAGGAAAGAAAAATACCTTGTAACTGATTGGTTTGGTTTTGGACCAAAATCCACAAGGTCCATTTAAACGTTACAGATTGTGCATATGACAATTAAAACCTATAGTGGTTGGGGGTTTTAATATACTTTCTGCAATAGAAAAAATAACAGAAAAGAGAACCTTCACTAAAAGTCAAAGTTCCAAATTCAGTGAGACAATTCTATTTCTGTTTTAACTTACTGCTCACAAATGTTAAAATAGATGAAAAAAAAAGAACGGTATTACAAAAATCATATGATGCATGTGCCTTCAACCATATGCCAGTCGCTGCTGTTTATTTCTTTTATTCATATGCATCCTGGTACACCAAGGATTTTATTTAATTAAAGTTAGTTAAAAACTTAAACCACAGAGAACAGGACAGCTGCTAGAGGTATTAACCTGGGTGCTGCTTAGTGTGATCAGAAGCTTTTTCATTTATTCTATTTTATATTATATTGTCCTGTAAGACATTTTGCTGATTTTGTTTTTTTTTTCCTTCTGGTTGCTACTGTGTATTGGAATGATTCCTGAATTAAAACTGAAAGCAGCAATCATGAATATTTGATTCATGATTGAATGATGATTGAAACACTTTCCCTTTTATAACTTTGGGGATTGTATTATATATTTACAAGATAAAAATTGCAACCTTGTCCACTGATTTTTTGACTATACTTGAAGAGTATCATGTGCAGCAGATAAAACTGGTAAAGACATTTTTTCTAGGGAATTTAAACTCTAGTTCCTCTTTCATCCTTTATGTGGTTTAACTTGAGTTTCTTATTCCAGCAGGGTAACAACTGGCAAATAGTTCAGTTTTATAAGGCAGAGGAAATAGTGTATCACTCATTTATGGTAAATATAAAGTGCATAGATTTCTGCTGACCTCAACATGCCTCAATTTCATGGTTTCTTCCTATATTCCAGTGTTGCCAAATCTGCTAGAATTGGCTCATGCTAAAGTTTGAAAAAGAGTTGAAGAACTCAATAGGAAATGAAATGCTCCCCATTTTCTACATCTGTATCAATGGGAAAGTGAACATCTGATTCTCAATCATGTAAAGGTTTCTTTACAATTCTTGGCAATGCAGTGTCAGGCATCTTTAGAGAACACCTGCAGCCCTGTCTGGGGAACTGCATCAAACATCTACTCAACACAGGTGCTTCAATATGGAGGGATACCCACTAACCATTTATGTTCTACTTAAGCTTGCCCCAAAGAAAATTACAATGGAAGGCATTATTTACTATTTATCTCATGAGGTCTAAGCACTTATCTTTGAAGTCTGCAGTTATTTTTTATTCCAAGCACCATTTATAAATGAATTAAACACATAAACCAACATCTTGCTGTCTGTTCAAACAAGGCAGGATTAACATCCAAAGCTCTATAGGTATGTTTCTGAATGCAATTGCGAAAAAGAAGTAAAAAACAATGTAAAGTACATAAAGAGGAGATACTGTAGATCACTTTAATTTTAATCAGGCTTAGCACTGAAGTGGACTTTAGACTTCCCAATATGTCGGAATTTTATTGTTTTATTATTAAGTAAGTAAGCAATTAGCTAATGCATATCACCTAGCTTCTGCTTGTCAGGTCTCTAATAACTGTTGCACTCCCACTGGTGGCTAGAAAAGTACTCATCATTCCATTCACTTAAAAAAGTGGAAAATATCAAATATGTCAATTGATCAGTATCCTAATATAATACAAAGCAGTGGCCAAAAAGTGGAGGTACAGCTGCTGTCTTAAATTACTCAGGATAAATGTTATCTCTTTCTATATTATAATGTTTCCATTGAATTTGGTATCATAAGTTGTAAAAAGTATCCAGTTGATAAATATTTTCAATGATCTCTGCTATGTCTGGAAGTAATTATCAGTCTGAAAATATATAACTATTAAAAAAAAAAACAAACAAAAACCCACCCACTCAAATTAGATTTTTTTCTTGTGATCAGTGCACAGATCATAATGCAAAAAGCTTTAAAAAAAATTTCAAAGTCTGTCTTTCCAATAGACATAAAGCCCCCTTATATCTGCAAATTAACAGCAGAAAAATGGGCAGTCATTTCCCATTAATTTTATTTACATTGTAAAGGTGAGAATTCTGTAAGTGACTCTAGGAGGAAAGCACCACAATGTACCTATTTATTCTACTTGTTGCTATCCTTATTATTAAATTAACAGTTCATTTTGGAGTCTGATAACCCATCTGTATAACTCAAAATACATCATTCAGTAATGGACTGAAGACAGGGAAGAGAAATCAGGACTTCAAAATGACATTTTTCACATTATTCTGCATGAACTGCTTTTCTACTACTATCTTTAAATTTTCTAAGCCAAAGAAACTAAGAAAAAAGAATAAACATCTGCCTTTTATTTTCTACCCCTGTGGGATAAGTACCAGTTAAAACTACTGAAAGGAATGGTAATAAACTTCCAGTGGTTGTGATTCAGTCAAGCTTATAACTTTTTCTGGGAACCTCATGAAACAGCAATGACAGTAAACACATAACCACTTCTAACAAAGTTGCCTTCCAAAATAACTCTATCAAGACAGATTTTGTAAATTTATATACAGGATGTCATAAGCTGCATTAAAGACTATTCTTCTGGGAATTATTAGGCCTTTTACTATAGACGCCAGAGTATTCTGGAGGAAATGAAGTTGACTATGAGTCATGATATTTACCTGAAGTAGCCCAAAAAACAGTTAATTCAGATGACCTAGTAGATATGCTTTCCTTAGAATGTAGTCATTCTGATGATAGAAGCAAATTATTGACATGCATTCCCCCTTGTTGTATTATCAAAAATAATGCAGCAGAGGACTTTCTGTAATGGTAACTTCCCCCTCATTGTAATCTTAATAAGATTTGTATTTATTTATTTGCTATTTTATTTTATGCTTTCTATGAAAAACATACTTTTATTTTGAGATTCTGCTTAGCTAACCGAAAAAGATGTATGGCAATAAAAGAAAGATAAGAAATGTGAAAAATGCAAACTATGATATTGTTATTCAGTAACCTGTAATATGCCATTTAAAGCAAGGCCAGTAGGAGCTGGCACTACAGTCCATGCACTAGGTTAATTAAGAGAGGTCTACTTGACCAAAAATTCAGTCAAACATAAGCTTTTCTGCCAGTAAAGAAACAATGAAATTTTGGATTATCAACAAATTATGTTCTCTCTTCTGGAATATCATTTGTGAACAAGCACCAAAATATCAGAGGGAAATATGTCAGAAAACAATTAATCTTTATTTTTGATTCTTCAACATATTTCTCAACTTTTGGATTTCATACAGTGTCATGTCAATTTGAACAATAAAATTAGAAAACTTGAACTGCTATCTTGTGAGGGCAGAGAAAAAGTATTTTAAACATTAAAAAAAGAAAAAGAGAATAAAAAGCTGAAGAGGAGCATTGTGGTGCTGTACTTATAATTCAACTTGCCAGGAATTTTGAAGGACTTGCAGACTCATATTCTGGTTAATTTTAAATGTGAGCTATCTGTTTGTTCACCTTAAGTTTACATGTATATTTATCTAATCTATCTTCCAGTCCTAGGTTTTATCTACACTTGTATTTAGTTACTGTTGAAAGCTACAATATAGAAGATGCATAAAAGCACATTTCTTTTTGAGTTGGAATGCCTTGGCCTTTGATTATTGAAAATCTTGCAATGAAAAACATTACTGTTAGCTAGTTTTTGAGAAAATAGTAACAGATTAACAGAGTAGCACGTCTGGGGGAAAGTTCCAATGACTAGTAAATCTCTAAGAGTCTCTTACAAAAGAGGGGTATACAGTATGTTCATATTCAAACTATACTATGCCACTGGTATAAATAGCTGTAAGTAGCTGTTCTTGTTGGAAGATTTATTATGAGTTTACACTATCATAATAGCATTCCTGGTGAATGAATAGTGAAGTATATTGGCACAGGAAACTAAGCTAATCTCCTGAAGAGCTTTTTGATAGCAGATATCTTTACTGGGCACAAATCCACGCATTTTTGCTAAATAGAGCATATGTTCTTTTTTTCAGTAATACCAGATGCAGACAGTTCCAGTGGTTCAGATTCCATTTCAGGCATTCTGTCTATTCTAATCAATAATTGTGTTCCTCTGTTTTAGAAGAACGATGTCTTATAAACAAGAAATTGGCTTAGAGTGATGTGTTTGAATACAGTCCACAGATTGAAAATGTTAGTGTAACACTGTTTCTGTTTGTTACATAGAAAGGTAGAATTTTTATGCACTAGCTGAACCCTCATTTTCACAGGTCAGAGTCAACTCTGGCATGAAGTTGGGAATAAAGTCTGGCATACTGTTGGCATAAAATATCCACTACCATGATACTTCATCTGAAGTGATAACATTTCCAGAAACATTTTGAGTCACATTTGATGACATAATGAACCCAGACGTCATTACACAGCCACCAAGTTCTTGAGTTCCTCAAGGCACTGGGCATTTCAAACACTGATAAACTAAAAAATTACAACATCTGAAAAGAATTTTTTTTCTGGTGCAATTTCATTCCAAAACAATTCCAACCTGAAATATGAAAGCTAAATCAGAATTGGTGGCTTATTACTCAGCTATGAATTTTCCTCTCACACCATATCTGAAGAGGAAAAACTCCTGGAGACAAATATATTGAAGTGCATTATATAAGTAAGTGCGTTATAATAAATCTGTTAAAATGATTTCTCTTTTCAAAGCTTGCTGTACATGACTTTACATATAATTTTAAAATTTTATTTTGCTTACTGGTTTTTGATATTTTATGGGTACATTGGGATTCTCTATAAAAACGTAACACTTATGTCTTTGGCCTCTTCAGTAACCTGCTTAGTAAGGTTCCATGGGATATAGTCCTAGAGGGCAGGGAGGCCCAAGACTGCTGGTTGATAGTCAAGGATTACCTGCTACAAGCTCAGGAGTGTTGCGTCCCAACTAGAAGGAAATGTGGCAGGAGGGCCAGGACACCTACATGGACGGATAAGAAACTGCTGAGGAAACTTAGAGGGAAAAAAGAAGCTTTCAGAAGGTGGAAGCAAGGACAGCCTGGGAAACATACAGGAACATTGTCCGGGAAGCCAGGGAC
>NW_009943335.1:0-5492 GCF_000696875.1 Nestor notabilis
TATATATATGAAATACACTATATTTCCCTGTAACTGCTTCCTCCTTCCCCCTTCAGTGAAATACTGTTCTAGTATTTGAGTTCATCTGTCATTTGTAAGTGCAAATAATTAGCTTAGTTGTATATTTCCAAGTTTCAGGGTATATATTTAAGCTGGTGTTTATTCAAACTGCAAAGTTTGAACCCAATCCTTTTTGCTGTCAGTATAAGCCTGACAGAAGGGTTGTATTCCCCCATCTTCATAAATAAGGTAGTTCCTGAAAAACTTTGCAGTTAACCTTTGGATATTAAGTCCTAATGAATATTCAGAAAAATGTGAGAAGTTCCATATGCTGTCATCTACTTCCATAGACTGCAGGGCATCATTGAATCTTCAAATTTGTTCTTATTAAAATGTGTTCTGATACCTCTCTTCTTATTACAGCTTGAATGTATGCTCTAGCTATTTCTAGCAAATATAAGGTCATCAATTGCCTCACAGTTGTTTACAGCAAACAGCATTATGTTAAATGCCTCTGCCATACTCAAAAGAGTGGCTCATCTTTCAGTGAAGATTTTATAATGTCTAGAATGAGGCATCAGAAAGACATGAAGTGAATGGTAACCTGAGATCAACTTGTGTGAGTAGGCTGCATTCCTCCCACCTACCTCCCTGTGGGGTCAGAGATGCAGCTGGTAAAGGTGCTCACAATATGCCTTCCTCAGTCTAGGTGTGGGTGCTTGGCAGGATGTTCTTCACAGGGACCTCTGACAGCTTTGAGATACTTTCTTGTTCTTGCTCTGAAATGCTCTGGAGTTACTCATTTTGAGGCATAAGGCTCGGCTCATTTGTTCCAATTTTCCTTTAAAAAGGGGAAGAAAGCATGAATTACAGGCTCCTGCATCTACCATTAATACCAGCTATTGCTTGTGGGAGAAATTAAATAGATTGGGTTTTCATTTTTGCAGTCTGAAATGGCTGATGGGACATTCAGGTGTGGCAGTTAAGTTCTTTAAAGTAAGCTAAATTTAACTTTACAACTTAACAGAAGTCACTGGTAGTTCAGGTATGATTTTTAAAAGATACCGCACCCACTTTTGGTTCAACTTACTTTTATTTTTCATGTAAATACGCATGACTTGATTCTATGATTCGATGACTTCAGTAGTAAAATGTGAAAATATACTTTGTTCTTTCTTAAAAAAGCAAAGTTTCTCTTAACACTCCTATCTGTAGTCTCTGCCTACCTTACATTTGGACCCTGATGTATAAATCTCACATTGTGGTTTTCAGTGGTCATCAAGATATTAATTTGTAAATTTTTATTCCCGTAAAGGCCTCTACCTTTCTCTACTAATCTCACAGCAGAGAATGCTTGTCTGTTATTAGATCACCATACTGTTCTAGCCCATTTTCCAATGTCGAAGTTTCAAAGTAATCGTCTGTTACTTCAAATAATATAAAAATAGCATGTCATTACCATTAACCACCAACTGTAAGGATTTAATTTTAAACCATTTCTCCTTCCCCTGACTGAAGAAATGCCTCTGTGAACATTTTTAACCTTTCATCAGCATAATTGCTAAATAATTAACAATGGATAAATGATGAGAACCTTAGAGATTTGAAAATTATTACTGAAGTATGTATTTCACCTGAGCAATGACCTACATGAATCTGTTTCAAAATAAAAGCAATGTATATTCACCAGCAGTAGCAGCACAAATTCTTTGTATGTGCTAAAATTTCACATATATGTTCTTGTGACTTAGTCACAGCTGCCCCTTGTCCTTTATGATGAAGAGTAAAGACCTTTCTCACTGCAAAGACCTATTTGTGTGCTGAGCTCTACTTCTCCAAGGTTACTTCAAAACACTTTACAACATCTTCATTTCCATTAATACAAATTAACTTATTCCACAGAATAACCCATGGAAAACAATGTAAAGGCTCTATAATTCCTTTCTATTTTCGTAGCAGATATTGAGTGTTTCCTTACTTCTGTTAGCTGAGCTGATTAGCATGCTGAATTTTTCTGCAGCTTCTCCATTTCTCAATGACCACCATCTGCTAATTTTGCATATGCCTTTTATACATTCCTTAGGAGGTGACAGTCCACAGTCCTTAGCCTCTCTGTCCTATCCCATCTCTGAGTCATCCGGGTTTACTCACTCTCCTTTGTTTCCTAACTTGGCTATGTTTACAAGCTGCACACAAACTGCTGGGATCCTGATGACCTGCTAATCTAGCTGCCATCAACAGGTGGGCCTTATGTCCTCTCCTGCCCTTTGTTCCAGGCATTGCCGTTCACTCACCACTCATCCCAGTCTTAACATTCCCACTACAATTATCTGCATAACAAAGGTAAGTACATGGGGAGGAACTGGAGGTGGAAGGAGGAAAGCCAGGGTAGGAGAAATCATGGGAACATGATATGTACAGCATAAATCTATCAGAAGCCTGACTACTCACTAAACGAATTATTTTCCCTCTTTTTTTTTTTTTTTTTAACGTTCTGGTGGTTAAATAGCGTACATAATGTTACGGTGGCACTATTAGGACTTCCAAATCACGTCTCTGTCTACAGATCTTCTTCAGATCCTTCTCGAGTCCATCCTTCTTGTAGAAAGGTTTGTTTTCCCAACAGTTTTTGGTGAAATCACAGAAAGTTCTTTCTGGTTTTCACTCCCCATTTTAAGGGTGTGGATATATCTTATATCATATCACATGCCTGCATCTCCCCTTTCTGCAATGTTCTTCCTTTCGATTGCATCATGTTCCTTTAGTGGTGGATGTGATTCTGCAGCCAGTGACTGATGCGACTACCCTTTGAATTGCAATTCCCTCCAGTTTTAACCAAAACTCTTAATAGCCACCTCTTTTTTTTTTTTGCATGCTTTCATCGACTGCTGTGCCATTCACATTCAGTTAAAGTTTATTTAATTTGGGGGGGCTGAGGGTTGGGGGAAGTAGTAGCAGAGAGCTTGTTTTGTTTTGATTTTATGTTAGAGGTTCCAAGGTACATAGTTTGCTGAATTATCAGTAGTGTATACAGAATCCTAATGACCCAACACTCCTGTCACTTTATTTATGCCTTTGAGCTGTTTAAATCAGGGCACCTGGCTGGAAACAAATGGAAGTGGCTCTCTGAGTGTTTTCACAAACAAAAGTACCGTGTCTATTGCTTTAGCTATATCCCCACCACTTTCTCATAGAGTATTTAGCACAAGGATGTTCAGCAGGCTTTGGTTTTGTTAACCACCTGCTCCAAAAATCTGCTGACTACTGGAGGCCATGGGAGTACAGCAGCCCATTAATGCTTGCTTTTGAAAATGCTGGTCTAACACGAGTACAGCAATTGTGATCCTCTGCGAGAAAGTGCTCTAAATGCAAATTTTAATCAATGTCATTTCCTCCTAAATCAGTTCCTCTAGCTTCCTAATTATCAATGCCAGGCTCTGAATTGTCATTATACTTCTCATATTGAGGTCCAGATTGAAAGTGATATCTTCCTGTGATGCACAGGAAGGGATTATCACATTGCTCTTGTATCAGGGAGCTGAGCATACAACATGAAGCTGATTAGCATGCTTTCCTCTCTCTGATGTGCAAGGTTCCATCACTGCAGCTTTCCTATTGTAAAGCTACTTATTTTTATTTCTACTTTTATTAAAAAAAAAGGCAAGCCAACCAAAACCTACGTGATGCTTCTGCAGTACTGTCATTTACAGCTATTTTTAAGAAATGCCAGAATTAAAGTTCAGCCAACAGAAGGCTTATTATGCAGTTCATAAATAATGTGATTATAACTGCTGTTTTCCTTTCCTCCTGTGCTAACGCTTTTGCAACCTCCCACTTTTTCTGAACAACTGAAACCTCTAGATCAATAAAAACAAAGTGAATTTTCACTGGAATGGCTTACAAACATCCAAGCTTTCAAAACCACTGTGAAATTATTTCCCTCCCCAGTAAAACTTATGTGAGATTCATTGGCAAGCAAGTGCACGTTCTCTTTTGTTATGCGTAAATAGAATGAAAAAAGGAAATATGATTCCTTTATTGTAATTGTTCAGAAAATAATAGCATGCAACCTGTTTCCATTACAACTAAGCAGAGCTTATTTATTGATTTAATAATGTAAAAATAATCATATGCTTTTATAAGGTTGTTTAGTTTCCTTATGATTGGATATAACCTTGGCTATAACTACTATATATAAAATTTATTAAAAGTACAATCCTTTTACTACAACAAACAGTAAATATTTTTCACATTTTAGAAAGTTTATTTTTTGATTCCTTAAATGGAGAGTCTGAAAGAGATTTTTGCAAAGCAAAGAGAAAATATTTCCTTTTGCATTTAAACCTGAAATTAGTAATGCAGATTATATTTTTAAAAGGTTGTGTAGTGGCTCAGCACTCAGGATACTGTAGATGAAGTGCTCTACAGACAGACAGGAGCAGCCTCATGCTCACATGCCCTTGTCCTCATGGGGGACTTCAACCATCCTGATACCTGTTGGAGGGACGGGACAGCCCGGCACAAGTAATCCAGGAGGTTCCTCAGTTGCGTGAAAGACAACTTCCTCTTGCATGTAATAGAGGAGCCAACAAGGAGAGGTGTCATGCTTGACCTTGTGCTCACCAACAGGTAGGAGCTGGTTGGAAATGTGATGCTCCAGGGCAGCCTTGGCTGTAGCGACCATGAGATGGTCGAGTTTGAGATCCTCAGGACAGCGAGAAGAGCATGCAGCAAGCTCACTGCCCTGGACTTCAAGAGACAGAGTTCAGCCTCTTCAGGAACCTGCTTAGTAAGGTTCCATGGGATATAGTCCTAGAGGACAGGGAGGCCCAAGACTGCTGGTCGATGTTTAAGGGTCACCTGCTAAATGTTCAGGAGTCTTGCATCCTGACTAGAAGGAAGTGCAGCAGGAGGGCCAGGAGACCTCCATGGATGGATAAGGAGCTGCTAAGGAAACTTAGAGGGAAAGAAGAAGCTTATAGAAGGTGGAAGCGAGGACAGGCGGCCTGGGAAGATTACAGGAATGTTGTCCGGGAAGCTGGGGACCAGGTCAGGAAAGCTGAGGCCCAGTTAGAATTAAATCTGGCAAGAGACGTCAAAAATAACAGGAAAGGCTTCTATAGATACGTAGCAAATAAAAGACAGACTAGGGACAACGCGGGCCCTCTCCAGAAGCTATTGAGAGAACTGGCTACCCTGGATTTGGAAAAGGCTGAGGTTCTTCATGACTTCTTTGCCTCAGTCTTCACTAGCAAATGCTCAGACCACACCACCCAAGTCTTGGAACGCAGATGCAGGGACTGTGAGAATGAAGACCTTAGGCCCACTGTAGGAGAGGATCAGGTTCGAGACCATCTTAAGAACCTGAACGTGCACAAGTCCATGGGACCTGATGAAATCCATCCACGGGTCCTGAAGGAGCTGGCGAATTAAGTTGCTAAGCCACTGTCCATCATATTCTGTCCATCACATTTGAAAAATCATGGCAGTCA
>NW_009943336.1:0-214 GCF_000696875.1 Nestor notabilis
TGTGGCACTGCCGGGTCCGGCCGGCCGGCGCCGATAACGCCAGCCAGGCGTACTACACCGCCCTCATCAACGTGACGGTGCTGAGCCCCGAGCGCGGCGGCCCCACGCTGCTGAGGATCGACCGCGGCCGCTACGGGCAGGATTCCCCCAAGGTGGAGGTCAAGGGCCTGCTCGTGGCTCCCGGCCCCCCCAACGGAGGTAAAGCTCCCCTTGC
>NW_009943336.1:245-3275 GCF_000696875.1 Nestor notabilis
GTCGCTTGCTGTCGGGTGCCTCCTTCGCGGGGTGGTTGGCCTTTGTTTGAGCTTTGCAGACTTTCCCGGGGAGCTCTGACAAAAGAGGAGGAAGAACTTGCCCAGACGAAAACCAAATGATTTTTAAAATCCGTGATTTGATAGTGCTGGTCTGCAAAGCTTAATGTGCCTTCCGGCATGGACACCAGCACGGTAGTGATATTGAGCAGTGAAGGTGTTAGTTCTCAGCTAATTACAAAGAGTCTGTAGTGATAGTTAGCAGTATTTGTTTATAGCGTTGCCACGCATCTGAGAACAGCTGCACAGCTATCTTGCTGTGATAGGTGTGCATCTGGATGGCTGTTGCAGCTGCACGAAGTCGTGGTTGCTCAGTGTATATTTCTTATAAATGCGCTTTAAGCTGCCCATAGAGACTTGGAAGCACTGAAGCCATCAAGTTGTTACTGTCTGGCCAGTCCAAAGTGTGCTTGTTTGTCATACTGAACTCTGTGTAGTGTTTCCAAATAACTTTTCAGTGAAGCTGTTGTCCATCATTGTGGGTTGGTTTTGACAAGCGCTGGTTTTACAGAGAACACTAATTTAAACAAGTGAGAGTATTGTCATGATTTTTGTCTGAAATGTAACCAATTGCTTCAGTCGTAATGATGTGCTTTTAGTAGTATCTTATTTTGCAAACACTTCTCGATGTTATCTAAACTGCCATCTTTAAAAAATGGACCACTTTATGGATCACAGTGATCCCAAACTGTCTCCTGGACAGTAAATCTCTGAATAATGCATTAAGTGAAATAATGTAGTCAGTTAAAACTAGACCCTAAGTGGTGACTATTAAGAGGTTTTTGGTTTTTTTTAAGTAATTGATAATGCAGAGCTACTGTATTATTAAAAGCTTTTGAGAACTTACCAAATATTAAGATCAGGAAAATACTTCGATGCTTCTTCAGAACCAAATGCATACTTCTAGTACGTGAGAAGCAGACTGCATCAGCAGATGCTTGCCAGTTGCACTGGAGCTTGGTTTCATTGGCTTTGGAAAGTGTTAACTAGAAGATATTGATATAGCATATCTTTGGGTGGATGGGTGAAGAAGCAGAAATCGTTGAGCAAGTCTGTTCTAAATGATTTTCATTAGTACTTCAGGTCCTACCTTCCCTGTGCTCTCAGAGTCAGCTGTCATCAAATATGCTCAGCCTTTCTTTTTTTTTGCTTACTGGTATTCCTCATTTCAGCACACAAACCCCAACTACCCTATGAAACCAGGAGGTTGTTCTGAAGGTGTTAGCCATGTAAACACTGTTACTGCAAGTAGTATCTTCAGGAGGTTTAAAACTGCTGCCTTTTAATATATGCAAGCTATCAAAACCCATTATTTTTCTAGTAGCCGCGTTATTTACCAAGAAAAGCATTCAATATTAATTACTTTTTAACCTGCTTTTGTAACTTTTTCTGTTTCCTTCTGATACAGTCTTCACTAGAGTGTGATTAAAACATTGAGGGAGGCTGAGAGCATTTTCACCTGATAATGAGAGAAGTGCTGAATAGAATTGAGCAGTCCAGAAGGAGCATTTCTATACCTTACTGCTGAGTATTATGATGAATAACTTCAATGAGAAATCATAGCAGGAATTGTGACTCTGCAGACCTTGGCTTCCGCAGTTTTGACATGCTGCAGTCATTAGAACTTTGCCATCAGTTGTTGGGGAGATTCAGTTTTGTCCTTCTGTTTGGCAACAGAAGACTGTTAAAGCAAACACTGCAGCAGCCGTTTTAAAGTTCTTCTGAGTTGTTCTACGTAGATTGCTATATAAGATACATGTTAGTTTAGTTTTGCCGAGGCCTGCTTCATGTGCCTTAAAAATATTTCATGTAGTAGAAAAGACTGGAATGTTTTATGCTTTTAGTTAAGATGTTCTTGACTGCTTAAGGGTCTTATATCCTTCTGCTGTTCGCATCTAGATTTTTATAGAATACGATGCTGTCTTGCTGAAAGTAATTGCTCTAATGCCTTTTTATCAGCCTCTTAATACTGCTGTAGAACTTGCTTGCAAAATATTTTTTTCTAATAGCTCTTAACAGCAGCTCTTAGTAGTATCATTAACTGTTAGAGCAGTGAATGCTCTACCCAGTTCTCATTTGTTGAGAAGTAAAGGACTCCACAACTGCTAACAGCTATCTTTGAAGACCGTAATTTGTTTTACTGTTGTTCTCAAAGCTAACAAAGAGGAGAGAATGAAATGGCTGTGTTTGCATTGGCATTATGAGTGCATCGCGGTTTTATGCTCCAGAAACTGCTCTGAAGAAAAGATGTAGTGATCAGTGGAAGGGCATAATGATACCAGTAAGTCTCCTTGAATATTGTTATTGGTAGAAATACATCCAGGAATATCTTGTAATTAAGTAATTGTTACTAGCGCTAATTCTGACTACTCAGTAGCCATAAAATAATCCTAGAGACGTTGGATCAGCAGTTACTAAAATGTGGTGCAGAATAATGTGTCCCTGCTTTGCCTGTGGAAATGACAGGCATGCTCCTGGTTTACAGCATTGAGTTACCCCTTGCTGTAGTTTGAAACATAGTTGTTGGACTTTGAAACTGCTTTGATGTCAAGTATTCATCCATTTGTGGGCTACCCCTTGAAATTTCCACAAACGTGGGTGATCTGTTAGTGCCTTGATGGTGTAGAATTAGAGCTGAGATGTCCTTAATGACTAAGATTTCTTACTCATTGCCTGCAGGGAAAGTAATGAATTTACTAATTCAAGATTTAGGGTCAATGATCTGCTGCTGAACATACACCATTTGTAACAGCACAGTCTGATTTTAAATGTTGTGCTTTGCTGTGTTTTTGGTTAACCTATGTTCTTGAGTATGCCCAATATCATATATACTACCACTTGCAGTTGCCAGTCTCGTATGATTACCCATCCTTTAAAATCTCAGTGCAGAACGATACATTGAATCATTTCTCATTTCTTTAGCAGAATTTATCTAATCAAATTCAACATTGTCATGTTAATACACATATTAAA
>NW_009943336.1:3306-44345 GCF_000696875.1 Nestor notabilis
CCTGTTCTTTTTATAGACCCTTGTATGAAATGGATACTGGCTTTCAAAAGCAATGCTCCCCTGGAAGTGATCTGGCTGTAATTCCTATGACCGCTTGTGAATGTGACTTGTGCAAGTGTAGCTTCAGTGAGCTGTCAGTCACAGTTGGCTGCTGGGTGTAAATACTACACCTGTGTACATATATCTTTCCAAGTGCCTTCAATGCAAGATAGCAGCAGAGCCTCTTTATTAATCTTTCTTCCATTCTTCCACTTCTAGTTCCTTTTCTTATTTCCTCTAACTGGTTAATCTTTTGTCATGATTTATAAGATATATTAGAAGAGTGTTTAGCTTCTGGTTATGAATTTTTGCAGATTATAAAAAAAAAAAATGCTCCTCTTACTCTGCATGGAAGGATTATAGTGAAAAACATCTCCATGGCCTGATGCAGCTCTTCTGATAGGTCAGATTTGTATTATCTCTTCGATATGGTTACTGAGCACTTCTCATTCAGTTCTGTACTCTGTTATTTGTGACTTTGTGGAACCAGTCATTTCAGCCCATGCTTCTTGCAGTGGCTGCCTAAGTACCTGTGGCAGGGTTAGTATATGCACCATGTAAACTTTCAGCCCTGTACTGCTCCAGTGACCTCTGCTTTTAAGCATTGTTGGTATTAGGTGCCTGACGCTAGTTGGGGTGCTGACATTTAGGTATCAGGCATATTCCTCTTGCTATGACAAACCAAGATAGAAGCCACTGAAAACTGACTTTAGTGGTTCTTGATGGAAACATCAGCACTTTGTGGCTTAGTTCCCTCAAAAATGTTCTCCATGGTGAACAGGACTCTTCTGTAACTGTTGAGTCTGGGTTATTGCATGTCATTCTGGGTTTGAATACACAGTTGAGGACTGGAAACACCAGGCCAGTGTTGTCCTGGGTTCACCTGTAACAGTTATTTTTCTCTCAAAGTCCCCTCATAGATGGTTGGACTTTGCTGGGAGGTGAGATTTTGTGCACCTTGGCTGGCTTGGGTAGGGGAAAGCAGGCAGGGTGATGAGGACTGGAGGTGGGACTCATAGGAAGTGAAATAGCAGCAGACTGAAAGCCAAACTTGAAAATGTTTGGACTCACTGAGCCAGTAGGTCAAGAATGAGGGGGTGAAACAAGGCTGGAAAGGGACTGGAGTCTTAACAGGGTGTGGGGGTAATGGTTGTATGAAATCTGCATTGGAGAAAGAATTTGTAAAAAGCAAAGATCTCTGTTGAAGAGGTTGTGGCTGGGCAAGGACACTGAGAATTTGAGGAGAAACATATGTTAGAAAAATGTGGAAGTGGGGAAGAAACAATATTGGCTCAGTGTTAGGAATGAAGGTATGTCTTGTGCATGGTACTGTAACTATAGCATTTGGTGGCATCTGACACTTCATAAACATGTTGTGTGAACAAGTTTTAGCTGCAGAAGGCTTAGAATGCTGGTTTCCTGGTAACTGCAGAGCTTTAGGTAGCATTCAGACAGAATTTTGTATTCCTTTCTGGCCAAGAATCCAAACAGTAGGCTTTAGGAAAATGCAACAATCAAATACATTGTAGTAGAAGAAAAATCTTGTGTCGTGCATCCATCCTTTACCACTGGTCTCAGTATCCAGCTTAATTAACAGTCATTAATTGATAACAAAAGTGGTAGTTACAGATTGGAGTTTATAGCCATAATTGTAGTATCCTTATTGCGCTAACACGATTAAATCTGAACTATTACAGGGCTCTTTTCGGCTTCAGTGATTTTCTTTTGTTTAGCTTCTTCCCTGAAACAAGATTACCTCTTGTTCAAAGAGTTTCTTTTAGTGTTAAAGCCAGCTTTAGTCAAAGCAATTACCTGAAATAGCTCTTGAAAATAGAATGTCACTCTAAATAACTCATTGACACAACTTCTTAAAAGTGGAAGTTATAACTGGCTTGAGTAAGTTCTATATTGATAATAACACAAGTAGTAAGGCATTGAAAGAGAAGATATCTATTACATATTTTAAACCCTAATGGGATAGCAAAGAACTGTATCCTTTCTTGGAATTAGAATCAATCAGTGCTGCTGTGTTGCTTCTATAAAGTTCCCAGCCAAATTCCTTTTCTGGAAGCTTTATTACACAATAACTAATGTGTTGCACAAGGCTGTCCGTATTGCCAGTCAGGTATGCTATGTAGCACCTGAGGCGATGCATGGGACTTTCATCTTCCCATATGCTGTTTTCTTTCTCAACAAGTCTCTTGAGCTGTTGCCCCTCAAAACTTTCATGGTGTCAGTGATTTGGTGGTATTACAGTGATTGAAGGTCAGACTGTCAAATGATTTCTCTATGTGTAGCTGAGACAGACCAGCTTTGGCAACTGGTGCTGGCCTAGAGAGTAGAGTGTTAACAATATTAAAATATCTGCTATTAATATATATATAAAAATATGATATTAAGAAAGGAAATAAAATAGTTAATGTCCAGGGTGTGGGATCATAGCACTGGCTTTTTTTCTGTGAAAAGGGGGCAAAGTCTGAAAACAGTCGATGCAGCAACCTTGGCTAAAGTGGGACATCACAGCTACGTTCAAAGCAACACAAGAGCAGTATAAATGTACAGTATATGAGAGAAAGCAAACCCAGTCATGGTTCAGAAGTAGGAGACAGTCTGCATTCAAGCAGGTGTGTACTTCTGACAAAGCCTCTGACAGCTGGCTTACTAATTTTGTTTTTGCTCCCACGAAATGGCTATTCCTCTTATGAGGGAAGGCTAAAGGACCTGGTCATGCAACTGGAAAAGATGAGGAGGAAAGTACCATTTTGTGCTGATGTTAACTTGCCAATACTTCTTCAGTAGCTGAAGAAGCCTGTTTGGATGTGTTGCATTATGAACTCTTTCTTTCACAGGAATCCCTAAAATGCTGTCACAAACATTAGTCCTTTAGCAGGAAAGGCTCTTGAATTAAAAAAAACATACTTACATGCTTAAGGAGAAACATGTGTGCAAGTTGAGCAGTCCTGTGTGTTCTGCAAGAGGAAACTGGAGCTCTCCTGAGTTGAAAGTATATGTGCAGCCTAATAGTAGATACTTAAATTGTAGCTGATTCTTCTGTAGAGAGGCTCTTCTGTGGTGTTGGGGCCTACGGCAGGAAGGGAGATATTTACAACAACATTGTACATAGCTCTTTAACCCAGCAGGCTGCCACTTCTAACAGAAAATTGTTTTTTTGCCAACACATTCATGGTACATAGGTAGACATGGAGAAGGGAAAGGCAGAGTAAATAACTTGTATTTCAAATAAGCCAGAAGAGTATCACACCCACAGGGTGTGCAATCTAAATACTTAGACTGCTTTCTGTATGCTGGTATCTTCTGAAATTATACGAGTGATCGTATCTTTCTGTATGCAAGTGGTTTGTTTTAGAAAAATACTAATTTAATGTGAAGTTGCTTTTCATTCTGGTATGGACAGCAGTATGGGGCCACCCACTACATGAAAGACATTGAGGTGCTGGAGTGTGTTCAGAGAAAGGCAGCAAAGCCTGTGAAAGGCCTGGAGCACAAATCCTATGAGGAGTGGCTGAGGAAACAGTGGCTGTTTAGCCTGGAGAAAAGGAGGCTCATGGGAGACCTTATTGCTTTGTGCAACTACCTGAAAGGAGGTGGTGGTGAGGTGGAGATCAGTCTTTTCTCCAAGTAACTAGAAAAAATGGCTGCACCGGGGGAGGTTTAGACTGGAGATTAGGAACAATTTCTTCACCAAAAGGGTTGTCAATCATCGGGACAGCCTGCCCAGGGAAGTGGTGGAGTCCCTATCCCTGGAGGTATTTAAAAGACGTGTAGATATGGCACCTAGGACATGGTTTAGTGATGGATTCAGCAGTGGTTGGACTTGATGATCTTGAAAGTCTTTTCCGATCTAAACGATTCTATGCTCATCCAGGTAATACTTGCAAGCCCTGGTCTTTTACATCCTATTTGGCCTTTGGACAGCAGAGCATGGATAGCATGATAATGGAGAGCTGTCAATGACAATCCTTGCTGAAACTGTTCATTTTTCTGTGTCCCTTATAAATGCCGACTGATGTGTCTGGCTCATTAGGTGTACAGGAGATGATTTATTTTAGCCAGCTTGCTATACTGGAAGGGTGACTGTGATTATAAGCTTTTCACTGTTCTCAGACTGTATCATCAATTGAAATGATGAGCTGAAAATCTCGGACTTTGCACTATTGTTCCTGAATTTTATTTAGTTACAAGTGAAAAGATTGCATGACGTGTGGCATAATAGGTTGCTAATGTAAAGAAAAGAGAGTTGTGACTTTTTATTGAATCTCAAGTGACTTGCAGGTACTCAGTTCAGGTTTATCTAAACCAACCACATTTTCCTAAATGTTTTTGTACTAAAATAGTGCTGCAATAATACTGTCAGCTGTTAAATCTTCATCAGGCCGTACTGAATCCCCCTCGTCAGGAATAACATGCTGTATGCGTTTGAGTGGTGTTTGTTGGTCTATCTCTGGAAGGCTTTTATCTCTTAATATCTTGTTTCCTAATCCTGTTGCTCTATCCAGTAACATTTCATAGCTCTGTCCACAGCTGAGAGACTTTGATCTCTACCATGGCAGAAAATTCTGTACTACTTTTCCCACAGATGCAGTTTCTGTTATCTCTTTCTGCTTTCTCTGTCGGTTTTGAAGCTAAAAATGTGAAGGTACCTATGTAAATTTTTGTAAAACTGAACTGTATGACAGACTTTTGAGTGCTGCTTCCCTTTTCAAGGTGCCTTTTGCTGCTTTTATGTCTTTTTTCATTCTTCCAGCCTATTACCTTATTTTTGTGGCCATTTTTCTTTTCACTTGGTATTTCAATTTTGAGCATGGTTGTACTGAAGCGAACTACATAATCCATAGGATTACTGCTCTTCATCCATCCCACATATTTTAAGTAAATTTATGTTGACCAGAGTGTCTAATTTCAGAGTTATTTTTGGCAGTTTGAGGAGAATCCATGGATTTATGGCCATTTATTGAAAGGTATTTTCCAAAGTATATATCACATCAAGGTTCTTGAATATGATTTCAGTGGGGAAGGATGGGATTTTTAGTTTTCAAGGCTTGAGAAACTTCCTGTCACAGTCTGCTGGTGCTTTCTCCCTCCTGCATTTTTAAGCTGAAATATTCTGAGCAAAGGGGAAGTGTGCATTAAACTGCTTTTGTCTTAACAGACAAAATGTCTTAGCATCAAGGTTTGTTGCAGTGTGTCATGCTGTGGTTCTATCACGTTTTCCTTTATAATTCCTTTAAAAAATATACTGGTCTCTTAGATGTCTTAAATGTAAAGCTACAAAGACAAGCTACAAAATGCAGTCTATATGGAAGTGCACTCCTATGATCATTGTTGTTAATGATGACTCTCACCAGTGCTCCAAAACTATGTGTGATTCAGTGCTAGCTGGCAATTTCCAAAGGGATTCAAGTAATAATGCTAGGGTAATGGAAGAAAATACTCTATAAAAATCAGCTTCAGGCATCTGTATTTCACGTTTTCCCTGATTCCTGTGTAAAACAAAAGCACAGATAGAAAAACACAGCAAATAACCCTCCATGTCTGAAAGGTCTAATACAGCCTTGAAAAACAATTGTGAAAAGGATGTGCTTGTATCTGGCTCCCCACCCTCCTTCCAGGGGAACAGGGAGAGGCACTTCTTGTCCAAATTAAGAGATGCGACGACTTCCTGCATGACTGCCACAGTATAGATTCAGCTGCACGAGTTTTCTTTAGGCAAGCAAAAGATTTTCTTTCTTCTTTCAGAAAAGATCCTTTAGCTGTTTGAATCTCCTCTGCTACAGGTTTTAACCTGAGCTGTGTTAAGCTGAGAATGTTTAAAAAGATCTTTGTTTTGTTTCCAGCTCATAGGTTAAACTGGATGTTTTTTGTGCTAGATCATTTGCTGAAATCTCATAGTCTGTGCTGAAGAACTCACTTTAAAAAGGAAAAAAATATGGGACACTTCATTTGAATTGCTCTTAAGGACTGTAATGTTTTCAGAGCTATTATGCAAATAAATTGTTTGTTTATATCTTGAAAAATCACTGTTTATCCCAACCATTTTTAGTACCCAAAGATTCTTGTACTCTTGGCATTTGAAAGGGTAAATACATTTGTATTATAAGTTGCTGTTGCCTCTAAATTTCTAAACCCCCTTTAATGATATGACCAGTGTAGAAGACTAAATTGTGTGTTTCCAGTTGTGTAAACAGAAAGGTCTTTCATCAATTTCAGCTGCTGTACCCTGAAGTTATCTTCTGTGTTTCATTTGGTGCTTTTGTACATAGCTCTGTGTGGGTTTGCGTTGTTCCAGGATACATTACAGCATCAGGAAGGACAAAAGAGCTTTGCATTGCTGAATTCAGGCATATGGCATTTGCCATTTCTGTTACTCCTCCTTTATGCCATCAGTACCTGTTTAGTTGACAACTTGAGTACATCGTGCTTGCAAAACCATTTGTTTCTCTGTGAATTTGAATGCACTTCCTTGTAGGCAAAATACGCGCACATTAAAAGCCGATGTTGGCTGCTGGGGTTTTACAAGATCAGCTTTAAATGTTGTCCTTTTTTACTGTAGCCTGCACATGGCAGATAACTCAGAAATCCTGTTTTCACAACCTCTTTTGTTTAGTTCTACTTCCCACTGCTGTGATATTTATGACTGCATTAGAAAACAAGTTATACCCCCCAGAATGGCTGATAAACAGCTGTTTCATAAATGCCTATAGCATGTGATCCATATTGTAATAGTTTTCAGCCTCTAGGCAGGTATTGATTCAAATGTGAATTCATTGTTCTAGCTGCACTAGAGTTAAAAATAGCTTGTGTTAGTGAGCCTAATTCTCGGGCATATAGTTAGAGCTTTCAGTGTGTGAGACTTGGTTTGTTAAATACTTATTTTTTTTTATAAGAATGCAGCTATCTTTAGGCCTTGTTAACAAGAGGGGGTGGCTTCCTAGTGCGCAACAGTGAAGGAATTCATCAAACCTTAGAGTTAGGGGGTTTGTTTCATTTTTTGCCTGTTTGAACAAATTGCCAACTGTGTAAATGTATTTCCCATTTCAGTTGCAGATCGCCTGGGCTGTGACCCTCGAACACGTTTCCAGGTTCCACCAAACACCAAGCAGTGGATTGCTTTACTACAGCGAGGAAACTGTACATTTAGAGAGAAAATACTGCGAGCAGCTTCACATAATGCCACAGCTGTGGTCATTTACAACAATATATCCAGTGAAGAACCTGTTACAATGACCCATCAAGGTAAATAAAATGTAATCTCCTTCACTGTATTTCTTTTCTGCCCAAGTATTCTTTTGCCATATAAACTACTGCTAAAGAGCTCTTGGCAGTGCACAGGTGCTATTTGAAATAGCCTGTTCTCTGCTGATGCTTACATGTATGCAATGTAGCAAAATAAGCCAATAATTCTGAAAAGTTATTTTCCTGTAGCGTACATTTTATCCACTGAGCAACACTTTCATTTCAAGTGGGGATATGGGTGTTTTGGAGGGAGGAAATATCTGTGATTTCTTAGGAGCAATCTGTTTCAAACCTTTCTGAAGAAGATGATCAGACATGTAATGGAAGGTCTAGAATTTTACAAAGCTGCTGAATGTGAAGAATTTTTATAGTAGTATGTCTTCAACTGGCTGTTACGGTGGGACTTTCAAATGTTAACAGTTATCAGGGTCTGAGCTTGTCTGCTTGCTTTAATGATAGTTTATGGAGAGTTCTCTTTCTACGGTGCATCTTCGAGTGCCGTACAGGAACCAACAAAATTTAGGGGTTAGGAGAGCAGTTGCCTCTAAGTTGTCTAGAATAAGACTATTGCTGGTTTACAATGATGCTAAAAATCTGGATTTCTACATATTTCTACTTTTTTAAGACTGTGTCTAAAATTTCTCTATTACTAGTGAGTTACTTTAGCTGGCAGGAATCTTGCATAAACATTTTCCTTGGTTAAAAATGATGTTCACAATTCTGATAACTATACTTTTCATTTTCCCAGAAGGTGGGTTTTTTTTTCGATTTGGAATTATTTAGCTTAGTCAAAAAAGGAATATTTCTATATCTGATGGCTGGCTGATTTTATTTTATTAGAATACTTTCCTTTTTCTTTTAAGCTTCAGGGATTGCTTGGAAACTGGAATTTCCTAATTATTTCTCTGCATATTGTCATGCAGAATTGAATTCTTTTACTGAAGAACTGCTATGTTTGCTTCTTTCTCTCTTCTTTTTACATGGGAAATGTCTTGTGGCTGTTTCTGGTTTAGTGGGGTTTAACCTTCCCAATTCTGTGTACCACAGGAATTTTCCAGGGAAATTTTGACCTCTGTTTAGCAATTCAAAGGCTGTTGACGGTCCAGTTTTATCTTGGGTACCTTCCTAGGACATTTTTGCAAGTAATCTGCAGGCAAAAAGTCCCATATTCTAGTGTAACACTTTCTATCACCTTCTTTTTGTGGTTTTTGCCACTTCTCTCTCTGCTGGGGTAACACCCTCCTAAACTCTCAGCTCTGGTCTCTCTTTGAAATAAATTCCTGTATGATTGTAAGGTCTGCAGTCTCTGCTTAGCAATGAGCTGTGGCTTCTCCGGTGGCCTCTGGAATACCTTACTATGGCAGGAAAAAAAGACCACTAATAACACTACAGCTCTAGCATTGTTTGCCCTGTTACATGTTAAATTATATAAAGGGTTTAATTATAACTTCAATACCTTCTTTCTTGTAATGCTGTTAGATTAGGCAGGTGCTTTCATAGCAGTGGGATGGTTTCTGTCTCTTATTAGGAAATCCTAGTTCACTCAGTGTTTCAGCTCTGATGACTGGTGTGTTGCCTTTGAAACTCTATCAATAGGTACAGTGGTTCTGGTAGGTTGAAATAATGTCTCAAGTTATAAAACGTGAGAGCTGCTGTGGATAAAATGATGTCTTGTAAGGCAGCCAGGCAACTGTTTCAATACTTGATACTTGGGGAAAAGCCAATACTGTCTTCAGCATGTGGACTTCAAAATACTTATTCATGGCAAGCTTTAAAAAAATGTAATTAGTAGAGATGATGTATATTGTATCTCTGAGTATTTGAGATACTGATGTTTAGCTGCCAAGTACTCAGTCCCAGGTATATTCTATCACTGGTTTGGGCTGTAGGCACTCTCTCAAAATTAATATTGATTTGAAGTGTTCAAACTGGGTGACAGACTAAAAGTAATTACCTAGAGCTGAAGTACCACCTTAGCACCACACTGTAATGAAGAGGAATGTCACTCCACAGCTTTTGTTTTGATTACATTAAGGTCGTGTGAGGGATCTCCTCAGCAATCTGCGCTTTGCAGAGCTTCCTATAAATAACTTCCTGTTTGCTTGATGTAGGAACTGCAAGTGTGTGTAACTGAGATGTAGACAAGTCCTTCTTCAGTGTTAGCCTCAGTGCAGGGAGGGTTTGGAATTCCACATTCCCCTCAGAATTATTCCAAGTGGAATATATATTGATGAACCTATGCTTATGGGATGAGCCTATGCAAACAAACGTGTGTAAAGCACACGTTGAAGGCACTCTCTGGTCTTCCTTTATCTGTTGTTTCAACCGTATCACTGCTTGTATGCTGTTTAGGTGGTGAAGACCACATCATCTGCTACTTGAATATTCTGGTGTGCCGCATCTCTTCTGTTCGGGATTTTCTTTCCCTGAAAGTTGGGAGGAGTTGACACTGTATCTGATAGCTGTTCAGCTGTTGATTGAGCTGAATGTGTTAAATAGGGTTGATACAAAATGAAAATGAAGGTGAGCCACCAAGCTGGTCTTACTTCTGTAAGATGTCTAGTGGTGTGCAGTATTCATCTTTGTCTTTTAAAAACACATTCTTCACAAGACAATTCTGCAACTGTATTATGATCACCGGGTTCACAGCTCTACATTTTGTTTCCACAGACAGGTGAAAATGGACCTTGTGTCATTTTATATCACTGTAATGTAATTTTTATACTGCTGCGTACCAAGTCTTAGGAATATTCTTTCTGCCTGGTGAAGCAGAAAGGAAAGTGGCAACTGCTGGTAATGCACACTCTGTGAACTGCACACTTTCCAACTTTGGTATTTGCATGAATTCCACTCACCTGCTTAGGCAATGTTTCTGCTAAAAATAAGCAAAATATTATATAGCTTTGTGTGTTGCCCACCTGCAGAGATGTGATTCCCTAGAAGAGCTCAGTAAGCACTTCTCACCTATGGGATTAGTATTCTATCCAAGTTATTTTATGCTTGAACACACATTTGAAAATTTTAATCTTACGGAAATTTGTTCATGCTAAACATATTACTTGGCAGAATATAAATTCCTTCTGGTGGCTAGATAAGAACTGTTGCTCTTGGACCAGTTTATCATCACCATGTCATATGAACAGTTTCTATTGCTAATACCAGAATTTACCTTTTCTTGTGTGAGAGTCCAGTAAGTCTCTTCCCCTTCGACTTCAAGTTGAGTTTTAAAGTAGGTATTGACCTTAAGGAGTTGGTGAGCTTTGAAAGCAACAACAGAAATCTGTTGTTACGAGTTGCAACATTCTTTTCTCTGTGTATATCCTCCTATGTATTACTGTGTGTGTGTAAATAAGTTTATTTCACATGTTCTCGTAGATGTCCTCTATCAGCCTAAGCAAAGGACATCTTTCCCAGTATAGGTGATGTTAGACTATGATATCACTGGCAGGAAGGTAATTTTATGAGTGGTTTTGCTTGCTACTTCTGTTAGAGCAGAACAAATATTGTCTAATGTAAAAAAGAGCCTGTGTGGTAGAGAAAATATGTAGTAGCTGTCTCCTTTATAAACAGTTATGGGAAGAGGAAGGAAATGCAGTTAATGTGTCTGGTGGAGACAATCCTGTCAAGTACAGAATAGTTAAATTTGATGTTGAACTTCTCTATGAAAATCTAGACTTTTATTGGGATTTATAGAAAATAAGACAAAGAAGCCTCTAAAGTTAAAATTTCATGTTCAAAGTTTATGGAACAAATATAGACAGGAAAAGATAAATACAGAAGAGAGTGTCAAAATGAAGTTACTGGCTTCCAGTAACTACTGTTTATCAGTACTGAAGAAATTTCTTGAAATATTTAAACAAGTTCTAATACCTTTTTCAGAGGATTTACCTGATACAGGTAGATCTTTTAAAGTCCTGAACAAGCTGCAGGGATCTCATCAGTGTCAATCTCCATTGCACTTCTAAAGAAATGACACCTTCATTTTCTGCACGAAGGTGTTTGTTTCTTGGTGTGCACAGAAGGTGACATTCTGCTGTGGTACTGTGGGAGAGCTGCCCAGCACTAGCTCTCAGAAACAGCTTCCTCTCAGGGGGAGGATTTCTCATGGCCCTGTATTCACTCAAAAAGCACACTAGCACAGGAAGCAAGGTCTCTACTAGCTTTGAGCTCTGATAAAACTGAATGTATTTTATGTGGATTATTTTAGGTCACTGGGTCAGAGGCAGGAGGGACAGGAAGGAATTTGGAGTTATTGCCATCTAATGGCTATTTCATGTTCTTGCCCTAATTCGGAATGGGTAGACTGCAGATACGAGCAGTTGAAATGCCACTTTCTTGTAGCACTCTCACTGCATACAGCCAACCTCTTCCTCTGCCGCTTGCCGTTTCCTCACAAATGTCTCTTTATATAACTAATCTGAGCTGGTGCGTGAAAGCTGTGGCACTGCGGATTATTTTGCACGAATGTGTGCTGATGAGTACTTCTGCTCTATACCAAATCCACTGCAAAACTTTCCTTGGATTACTCAGATCTACTTTTAATCCACAGCTCAAAGCCAATTTTTTTGTACATTACAATATTGTTGTTTATAATATTTATTAATTTACTCTGGCATACTAGTGAAAAGGAAGGAGAGATGAGTCATTAAAGTTGAAGCTTGAAAAAAGGCAAAACAATCAGTAGACTAACCATAGTTTATGTATCTTTGATCACTTTGTTGGTTATATTTGCTAATTGAAAATATGGGAAACAAGTGTCAACAGCGTTTTAGTTTATCCTGTTTCCCAACTGTGTTTCTTGGAGGTGTATCCATCAGGAAAATCTGTCACACAATAGATGGAGGTGTCTGACACTTCAGTATGTGGAGAGGAGCGTGTTTAAAGCACAGATTCTGGACCATAAGGAAGCACTTGTCTCTTCAAGAGAAGCCAGGGAAAACCCTTTACAAAGCTAACATAACCTCAGTGCCTTGCAGAACTTCTTCCTAGTGTTTCTGCGTGGTACATGCCTCACCCACAACTGAAATAGCAGCTAGGCTGATTTTTTCCTTAGCCAGCTGAAAGGGTAATTAGTTCTGTGACTGTGAAAAGGCCCACGGGACTGTTAGTGACTGTAAGTAATTACATTCTTTTTTTTTTTTTTTTTAATCCAAAGTCTGAGCTCCAGCAGCTGAGTAATTCCTAAATTATATAGATTTGGTGGAATCGAATTTATGATACTCATCTATGAATATGCTATTTATGAAGCTCTAAAAATATTTTGTAGTGTCCTTGGGTAAGGCTCTCTTGCCATTTCTCTTTCATGCTTCACTGAATTTGTTTGGAATGACTTTCCAGATTGATGGATCTGTATGGAAGTTGTCTGTAGATAGAAGAAAATACCAAGAGCATGACAGATTACCCTTCTTAGAAATACCAGGGTTTTTTAGCTGCAGCTTCCATTAGTGAGAATAAGAACTGCTATCCAGAAATAGCAAAATGGAAGCCACCTACTAGCACTTGTTCACACTACAGAATGCAAGATTATGGAGACTTCTAGTATCAAACTCCAAGTATGTCTTAAACTGATGAATTGACCAATATGTCTATATTAGATTAATATTATGGATTAATCAAGAATGTGACAGTGTAACCAGTTATTAGGTGTTAATCTAGACCTAAGGTTTTGTACACTGTTCAGAAGAATATGTGAAGAAAGGTGGTTCTCAAATAAGCAGAAATATCTCTTGAAGATAAAGACATTTCGGAAATGTGTGAAACTGTGACATGAGGAACATTTTTCAGTTGTGTGTTATGTGTTAGGATTATACCATATCCCTAGTCAAAACTTAATGTGATTCTTCTACTCCTTACTAATTTGCATTTGTTCAAGCTTTGAATATAAAATTTGGCCTACTCTGTTAGCATACTAATACCTTAACAGTAAAAGTAGTCATTAAATAGGACTGCAAATGCAGTTTACTCACCATAATACATAGTTAAATGCTTGTAAAACTATATGAACAAAAGAAAAAAAACTGTGCACAGATTGTGGAAAGGGATGATAAAATGATAAATTCCTTTGTACTGAGTTTGTGGGGGGTTTCTTATTCTTCCATCATTAGTTAAGTGGAATGTTAGTTTCCTTTTCAAAAAAATTGAAGTGTAAGTAGATGCAAAGAAGCATTGCTAAAAATGTTGTGTGAAATGTCTCTAAAATCATTGTAACATCTGTCTGCTTCTCCCTTATCTAGGCTTGGTTTTCCCTAGTGTAAAGAACCCAAAAGGTCACATGTATTAAAAATACATATAAATATATTTCCCAGAAGATAAAAGTCCTTCTACAGAAAGGGAATATGTGATATAAGTGGAGTGATTAAGACAGTCAAAAGTGAAGGAGGGGGGCATGGCAAAACCCAAATCCATTGTCCTTACCATTTTAAGTGAACTCTGCTGCAGTTCTGGTTCCAGAATATAAATTTTCCTTTTGAGTGCTCCCTCCTTCTCAGCCCAGCCATGAATCTGTCTTCATGGTGCCCATCAGAAGCGGCTTAGAGAAGAGGTGGGTGCATATTGTAACTTAATAGAAGGATTTTAATTTTTCTAACAGCATTTAGTGTAGTATGACTTAAAGTAGAAGACAAGGAGCTGTCTGGGTGAGACTGATGAGAGGAAATTGTCTGCAATGACTCTGAAGTCTAACACCTCTGTTCTACATACTAATATTATATTGTAATAGTCTATGATTGTATCTTTGAGAAGACTGTAAGTGTTGGTTTTCTTGAATGGGGTGTGCTGGGTTAGCAGAGGCAGCTGGACCTTGTCAAGCTTGAGGAAATCCAGGGACATATATGTGTGTGATTTGGACTTGTGAATAAAGCAGGATTTAGCTGTGACTCCCTGTTTTGATCTTATGCAGATTTCTTGTGAAGAAACATCTCCCTGAGTGTCAGAATGGAGCAATCGGGTTATGAAATAATCTGTTAGCAATTGTAATCTAAATACAGCCCAACGGTTTCCTCACCTGATTTTGTTATTTAGCTCTCCTTTTAGGAACTCTTACTCATGGTAGCTTATAAAACTGATCAAATACATTGCAAGAACATGACAGTGAGGCGTTGTTTCTTGTTTAATGAAGGGGCATTAGAAAGATCATTACTGCTTCTAAGATTATTATTTATCACCTATGGACTTAATTTAATGTGCTACAGGCTAGCACAACAAGAATCTGATTAGGCTTCAATATTTGTTTTGAAGTTAACTGTCACACCCATCTTTGGAAAGCTACTCCTGCTGTTTCTGGTTTTCTAATCATATGCCTCCATCCTATGCTTGTTTTTCTTAAAGGAGCAGAACTTTGTGGACATCCATCACATGTTTATGAGCATTACAGCAGTACATGGTACATTGCAAAATCCTGAGATGTATGTAATCATATTTAGAGGGTGTAGGGCAGTGTCCTTTCTTAGCCTGGCAGGATAAAATCTGTTGAAGCTCTTTGCCGCAATCAAGGAAGCGTTTTGAGTGTTCTTCAGACACTACCTCTAAATTGACTGTATTTTGATTGCAGTTCCTCACTGAGCTTGGAATACCTACTTCTCTGTCCTCTGAAGGAGACAGCCCAAATTCAAGTTTTAACCTCAGAAGATTGATTTTTTTTTTTTTTTTTTTTTTTCCTTAGATTGTTTTGCATAGGTTTGTGTAGCAAAGAAACTTGTGATTTCTGCAAATACCTGCTTCATGTTTTGGGATACTTACTTGTCCAACTGGTTGTATTTAACTGCGTCATCCTCTTTTATGTAACCATTTCATATAGCGTTGTCCTTCACAATTTTTCTCATTGTAGTGTTCTAAGATCTGCTCTAGTGTATGACACTATAGAAAATAGGCATCCTAAAGTTAAATGTTTATATACAGAGGACAATTCAATTTTCTTTCTCAATATAAAGGCAACAAGAAGACAAATGTTTTAAAATTATATCCAGTCTAGTTTTAAAATTGATGTATATTCTTGGCATTAAGTTGTTGCCTTGTTCAGAACTAAATAACTGACATTATGGGTGTTTTCTGTTTTCAGAAGTATTAGCTTTGGGACATCTCAAACAACATATTTTACCCCTGAGATTGCACTTGTGTGTTGACAGCTTGGATGTGCTTTTGTTTACTTTCTGATTGGATCAAAATCAAAATGTGTGCAGCTAGACCTGTTTTAATTGCCCCAAAGACAAGCTAAGGCTCTTCCTCTTGGTGTCTGCTTTTCCAAAAGCCCATTTTAGAATGTAAGACTTACTCAGATATATTTTAGTCTGATACAAACCAGAAATTTGTCATGAAGAATAATTTGTGTGTTTTTCCCCTATGTTGTTGAATACTTATGGAATTTATATTTAAAAGTTATCTTCCCCAGGCTCACCTTTTCTGGCAGTGTAGCTTTGCATATAGCTCAGTATGTCTTTTCCCTTTCCCTCACCTCACAGGTTCCATGGATCATATCCTCTGTGGCTAAATCCCTTACCTTGTAGAGGTAATTCTTGCTCCTGCCTCTGCCCCCTTGCAGCTCAGATGTCCTCTGGTGTTTTCACAGAATTTGCAGTTGGTCTTTCAAAGCTTCATATATAACCATAATTTGTGCTTTTCCATTTTCTTTTGTTGACATTTCGGGGGCTCCCAAATTGTGTTGGAGTGGTTTCACTGTTACTTAATGCTATTCCAAGAAATCAGTCACTTGCAGTAATAGGACTGCTCCCTTTCCTGGGTACTGAGTAGTGTGTGTTGCTGTATTTTGATTTCTGACATGTATTCAGAAGTGCTTAGCATACAGTTACAGGATTTTAATGGGATGGGAAAGTCTGGTATGTGGAGATGGGCAGTTTTATTTCTAGTCACCGTTATGATGATCTAGTTGCAGTCAGGTAGGTGGTGGCATTTCAATGTCTGAATCATGCCCTGAATCCAGCCTGCAAGTGACTGTCTGCACCATTCTTTCTTTATCAGGAAGGTGGGATTTTGCTTGCTTTTTTTAAAGGAAGTACTCAGAAATATCCACCAGCAGAATTATTCAGATAAATGTGTTAAGTTTAGGTTTTTCAGAACTGAAGTCATAAAAGCATTCAGATATAATTAATTGTTGCCTGCTCTTTAAAAAGAGAACAATATTCCTGCGCAGGCATGAGATGAGCGCAGTCTGTCTGCTTCATGCTGTGCCTGCAGCATCAGCAGCACTATCAAAGACTTAGGAAATTACAAGGACTCCAGCTGAAAACATCAGCCATTAGAAAGGTCCTAACCTTTGTTATTAACCTGACAAAATTCCCACTTCTCTGCACATCTTGTTACATCAAATTAGAATAGTTCAGTGCCTCTTACAAGTGCTCCAACATTCGCCATGCATGAGATGGGATCAAAGTTTTTGCCCTCCCCGTCTGTGTGAATGTGGTTGAAGCACTGCAGCAGTTGCAGCAGTAGCAGCAGTTTGGTGCCAGGTTGCTCATATGCCCAGGAGGAAATGTCTCACCTGCCCTTGTCCCATAGTATTGACCAAACAGCTGCTTGGGCTGTTCACAAGCCCAGGAATAAAAAAATCAGTTTGGTGGTTGCATTTTGCCAGGCTGCCGTTCCCTGCATCCTCTAAGGGACAGTAGACGGATGGAAGGTGTCTGAAGTCTGCCCTTTGAACCATGCCTTTCTTTAGCTTGGTATCCTGGCCATAGTTGCCCATATTTTGAGCTTCAGGCAAACATTTTGTAGTTAAGAATCAACAAAACAAACACAAAAGAAAACAATTATTTGCTTGTGATGAGACTAGTAGTTTTTCTTTGAGATTACTTTCTATTGACTTTCTAAATGTGCTCTGTTAGAATTACTAGGAGATATGTATAAGCTACTGAGAGAGCAAAGCATTTCCTTAAAAGCTCTGCAGGAAACTTCTGGATGTTGATATTTTTTCCCATCTTCTTGGGCTTAGTGTCTTAGCTTTTAAATCCTTTTCTCTCTCCTCTCCTAAAGTATTATTACACAGATTTAATGGTTAATTGCAACTTCATTCCTTTTCATACATAGAGTTGTATAACTATCCTAATTAAACATGCACATGGTAAAGTTGCACGCTAGGAAGAGCTGTCTGGGCTTGGATGATAGCAATTACATGATTTATATTTATAGGCGTCAATATTTATCTTAGGCCTACCCTCTGTCTTTAGCTCGTCATCTATGGTTGAGCATGTAGTTCATTGGCTTTAGCTAGCATTCCAGCTTATTTTCTCTGGACACTGTGTTCTTGGCTGAGGAGAAGTATTGCTTTTAATAAGATGATGTAGTAAGACCATATTCCAACTTTTGGAAACACTGTTAAATCTTTCTATGTTCACCTGAGGGATTTTTTTTTTTCTGTTGAAGTTTCAGGAATGCAAGGTTTCAAGGTGCTTAAAATGAACGAGTCGGTGTCTTTTCCTGCCCCCAATTGTTCTCAGAAGGGGAGCTTTTGCTAAAATTATTTAGGGTGATGCCCCTGACAAAAATACGGATGAACCAAGTCCCAGTTTCCACTGAGCTTCAGTATGTTAAACGGGCACCATTTATTTTTCTTTTCTGCAGTTCTCCTTGGCTCTCGCAGGGTCAGAAGCAGCAGTAGCACTTTGGCTGTTCCCAGTTGAGTCATTTGGAATGCAAATTACTTTGCAGCCATGCCAGTGGTTCCCTTTGTGCTGGGCTTTATATAAAACGCATGACAGATTGTCAGCTTTGTCACATTTCCTGGGCAGCAGGGAATAGGTAGAGGCTTCAGCTTTTGATTCAGACAGAACGGGACTAGTATCTGAAGATATTAGTCAGCTTTGCTTTGCAGATATCTGTAATCATGTCAGAATGCTACACAGAGTGCTTCTGGCTGATAATTTTGATACTAACATAATTCCTGGTGCAAATAAATACCTACTGGGTAAGCTCAGCAGAATATGTGCCCTGGGGAATACAGTCGTTGTCTCCCCGCCTTCCCTGCCTTGCTTTGCTATCCAAACTAGATACAAAAACCAGAATTGAAGCCTAGGGAAAATACCAAGTACCTGCTCAGGACTGATCTTTCACCACCTGAGCTGCAGGGGCTTGGGGTTGCAGGACCATGTGCTGCATCTACATAGAGAATCTTGCAGGAGGTGGATCTTGTCCTGTAATTAAGTGCTGCAAGTGTGGGCAGGGACTCTCATCCCAACTGGACAAATAGAAATCAGAGTAGATTGCCTGAAAATAAAGTGGTGGATTTTTACTGTTTCTGAGCTTTGCTGCCTATTAAATATCTTGTTTCGTTTACATAAACCCAAACTCAGTACATCTCAATCTGAAGTGTCTCTGGAGAGCTGGAATACAGTGGACCTTGTGTGAATCTGTGGATACTAGTGATTAAATAAGTTATATCCATAAATTGTGTTGGGTTTTGGTTGCTTATACAAAGCTTTTGAGTTAGTGACACTCGTTTCAAAAATACTCAGAAGGAAACACTGAACATTTTTTCCCTACTTAGATGCATGCTACTAGGACAAGGCATGAATGAATGTCTTTCCCATTTAAATTTTGAATAAGGAAAAGTTGAAATTTCCTGGGGAAAGCAATTTTGGGGCTGTAGAGTATTTTATAAATTACTGTTCAAATCTTAATTTCTGAGCCTATCAGCTTTGAGTCTTCTGAGTAGTTCTGTCAGCACAATCCACACCACCAGTGCTGGGGAACTTGCTCTGAAAGCTGAGGATAGTGACTGCAAGAGTTACTATTTGGCATGGTGAATTGAAAGAGCAATGAGAGAACACTTAAGACTGTTAACTCTATTAAAGCCCCCACTTCTGAAAATTATGTAGCTGTCTCAGTCTGTCACTCTGACTTATTGTGCCCTAAGTTTCAAAGATGCTGCTCTTTTGGTTGTTCTACATAATTTTGTGGATACAATAACTTCTTAAAATCAGATTTTGGTTAAAAGACTTCAAAGAAATTCCTTGTGTTGAAGTAGAATCTCATGTTCTCTCTTCACTGTCACACGAGGTTCTCTTTAACTTAAATCCACTCTAAATCCAAAATCTCAGTCTGAAGTTGCTTGCATTATACAGCTCCTCTGTGAGGGAATGTGAACTGGAGCAAGCAGATGGAGCAAACAGATGAGCAGACTTTGCAAGCATTTTGAAAATAGGTCTTGGAAGGGGTTTTAGTGTAGGAAGCAAATAGATCTGGATGAATAAGAATGGTACTCAAGGCTTTTTTTCTTTCTGGCTTTGCTTTTCCTATAAACTTTGCTTTCTTTGAACTTAGATCAGAATTGCCCTGAGTTCAAGATCCTCTTTTTTTGAGGGGGCCTCTGCTTTTCAAACATGGGTGCTCTTTCTGCTCTACAGGTGATTTTGTTCTTTCTCAGCAAATTTTGTGGTTTGATTCTATTACTATCCTTGTATCAATAATTTTCCCTTTGGGACAGGAGGTAGTCTAGAGGCAAGACACTATGAAAACCAGATGGGCTACACGTTCAAAGTGGAGCTGATGAAGCTGACAGCCTCTTTGCGATCTTACCAAGTGTGTCTTTGTATGGGTGATAAAATCAGCACTCAAATTTCTGCCAAGTTTTTTCATTTCTCTTCTACTTTGCATCCAGACTTACTTTCACTTCAGACAGAAGTGATGTAGATAGATGTTTGCTTTCGTTGCTTCTGTGCTGGAACTGTGATGTAGAGGTCCTTGACAACCTTGGTGGGACATGAAAGCCACATAACCTCTCAGGGGAACTTGCATAACTCTCCAGAGCATCTTGCACACATCACCATGTATACTAAGACCACTCTAGCAATATCATTGAACTCATTTTCTAATGTTTTGCTGTAAGTTGCCTATTTAGGTATCCACAGCTTCAAATCTGGAATAACTGTACTTTTTGAAAGCTAGTTCAGGCTGCACACAGTAATTACAACGTGGGAAGTACTGTGTAACCATTGGTAGAGATCTGTTACTGTGTGTGGAGCTGCAGATAGTTTGAATGTTAATGCCCTAATTTGAAAATGTGGTTTTGAAGGGCAAACCACAAGTTGAGTGCCCAGTAGCGTGTTCCGTGTGCTATAGATGGCTTAGATTGAAATCTCTTAAGTTGTCAAACGGCCTTGCGTTTGGAAAGTCTTGCGTGTGATATGCCATGTTATTTTTAAATGTAAATAATGTATTTTTCTCCCCCTCCCCCTTTTTTTTTTTTAATAGGGACTGGAGACATTGTTGCTGTCATGATTACAGAATCAAAGGTTAAGGAGATCCTGAATTACTTGGAAAAGAATATCTCTGTCCTGATGGCAATAGCAGTCGGGTCCCGTGTTCCTCCTAAAAACTTCAGTCGGGGCTCTCTAGTCTTTGTGTCGATATCATTCATTGTTTTGATGATAATTTCTTCAGCATGGTTAATATTTTACTTCATCCAGAAGATCAGGTACACAAGTGCACGTGACAGGAATCAGGTAAGGGCACTCCTCTTTTGTTTCTCTGAGTTCTGGAGGGGATGTTTCTGTGTACAGTAGTCAATAGAGAACAAATAATGTCCATCAAACTAGTGTTCACAGCCTCTTTGTTCCAAGGCAGGGCATGTTGCTGGACAAGGATTTTTATATAACAAAGTTATTCGGAGCAGCACCAGTACAAGATCTTATCACATGACAGGAAAGGATAGAACTGAAGCAAAATATTTGCATTTTGATGAATAAAAGTCTAAGAGGAATTTCCAGTTCTATGCTGGTTCAATAATACATCCTGTATGTACACTGGGAATGGGCAGGGAAGTTAGGTAGTAAATGAACTTGTATAGTGGAGGAGAATGCAGAGCTAATGTTATGAATTCCATCCATGTTCTCAAAGATAGTCATTAAGGTAATTCAAAAGTTGTATAAAGGTATTTCCAAACTATAATCTGTCATGAATGTTAACTAGTGATCTGTGTTAATTTTCAGCTTTATTCAAGATTACACTTGATATGGACCACCCAAGCCTCCTGGTCATGTATTTTAAGTAAAATTTAGTCCAGTATGCCTTTTTTCCATTTTTTCAATTAATTTAAGAACTGAATTAGGTATGGCCATGCTTAGAGATCTTGACTACAGGAAGTCATCAATTCAAATACAGATTAAATGGGAGAAGTAAATGTTTTACTAGTGTGGACTTAATGGCACACTGCCTCCATAGTGTGCCTTGGCTTTTACTGAGAAGGGTCAGTAAGCCTCAAGAAGTCCACTGTGCTCTCTGTGCCTGTGTTTCTCTGTCAAGGCTAGTTTACAAAGCTGCTGACCTCTAGCCAGTGTCACCCCTCTTTCCCCCAGAGTACAGCTAATATACAGGAGTTCACTGTGAGGAGGTGCTTTGGTGTTTTGTCAAACTTAAAACAAATGCAAACTTAAACCCTCAGTTGTGACAAAGGATTTCCTTTTTAGCTTCTATAAATAGTGTCTGATGCTGCAGGTCCCATGGGCATCCTGTAAATTTTCCTAAGGATGTCATTCTTAAATGACCACACTGTAACCAGTACTTAGTGTGGTCCCTTGGGGTGGTGAAAGTTTAAATATAACTGTTACTCAATGAATGTCTGTGGAATATTAAATTGGGCCTTCTCTATCCCCCTACATGGTTCTAGGCTTCTTCCAAATGTCCATGTTTCAAAACAGTTGCTCCATTGGGAAAGGGCTTTTATGACCTTTTTTCTTTCTTTAGATTTTTACAAAGGTCAGGAGAAACTTGATGAAAATTTTATGTGGTTTAAAAAGCTGAGCTTATTAAATTTTAATAAGAAGGTGGCGACAGCTAAAGCTTATTTTTAAAGAGCTTTGAGAGCTTTCATGGAGAGAAGGCTGTACTGTTAGTGATGAAATAACTTGGTTTAGACGATGATCTTGTTTCTAAGTTATGTCGAGGCACACTTTAAAAAAGAAAACCCAAAAACATCAAAACCATGCTGTGTTTCGTAGATAGTGCAGGTGGATATTGGTGTTTCATGTCGTTGCTCTTGTGCGCTTCTGCCAAACGTACGCAAGTCTTTTGCATGTGGTGGTGGCTTTTCCATCAAGATAGTTCTGGGTTTTAAAAGCAAGTATATGCTGTATGCCTGTCCCCTGCTGTATCAAAATAGCAAATCCTGAGCATTTCCAGTGTTAGCATAAGAAAGTATTTGTTAAAATTAGAAAAATGGAAGAGTACTTGGGCCAATATGCTTGTTCCAGGATGTGTAATTGAGATTTGCTTAAATTGACCTATTTCTCAAATGTTAAAGTTAGGAAGATATTTCTGTCTTCAGGAAGCAATAACTTCCTCATCCCAGAGCATCCCCTCTGTTTCTGATGCTGCATTTCCTACCTGGGTATTCTTCAGTAGTTGGGATTGAGTATCTGATTTTTCAAATCCATGCTCTAAAAAATATAAAATAAGATGTGTTCTTCTGTGGAAACCACAATAAAAGTTTCTGTAATTCTAGAATAAGAGTGGTACAGTTGGTTGTCCTGGACTTCTGAGGTCTTTGTGTTTCTCAAATAAAAGCAGCCTCCTTAGTTTTAGTTTCTGTGCTGAGAATATGCATAGAAACTGTGTGATACAGGGGGTACACCTTATGCAGGGTTTGATTTTTTTCAGCTGTATAGAAGGTGGGCAGAAAACCCACACATTTGTTCCAAGCAAGCAATATGGGAGGTTTTGATAGGGTACAGTTCACATTCTCAGAAACAGCCCATCTCTTTCAAAAGCAGAGTACTTGTTACATGATGGAGGTGAAAGACTAAATACATAAACACCCCTTTTTCCAGTCAGTGTAAACCAAATCTGATGTCTCAGGTTCCTGAAGCAAGAAGTCATGAGCTTTGTTCCACTCAGTGCCCTGTCTCTGGGATCTCATGGACCAGCTGGCAAACAGCCATTCTTCCATGGTTAGGAACTGGGCACTGAAGTAGGAATGAGCACTTGAACTGCAGAAATGGTTCCTTCCATCCACCAATGGTGATCATAAAAACAGCATAAACAACAAAAAAGAGCTTGGCCTCTGCATTTGGATTGAGGTTCATTTTCAAACCAGTATTCATTTCAGCTTTATTTAAGTCTGTATTGGCTTATTTAGATTTCATGACCCATATTTTTTTCCTTTGTGAGTTCCTGGTGGTTTCAGGTAATAGCAAGAGAGAAACTAGGTTACACTGAGAGCATCTCTTACGTCTCGGAATGAAATTGGCCTGCTCAGGGGATAAAAAATTAGTAATAATTCAAGCTTAAGAAGAGAACCAGGGGTATATTACATACAGCATTCTGAATAAAAGCCAGTGTGAGCAGACTGTAACGGAAATCATCAGGAGGGCATGTTGCTTCAGCTTTTATCCTGTGGGCTGGGTTTGATTAGTTTTGTCACACAAATGCTGGATCACTTTTGTGGACATTTATATGGTTCATGAGGTTTATGCTCAAGCTTATTGAGTGCATTTGTGGGCTCAGTTGTTGGGGTGTTTTTTCTTCCTGATGTATCTGTGTGCTTTTGTGTGTGTGTGTCTTTTTGTCTTATGTGTTGGCCTGTTGCCACAGAGTGTATTGCAATGTTAGTATTGGGCCCAAATAAGTCATTCTAAAGGACAGTAATGAAGCTTGTTTATCAAGGTTAATTTGTGTTCTTTTATTTGTCACTTCACTAGCGTCGTCTTGGAGATGCTGCCAAGAAAGCCATCGGTAAATTGACAACCAGGACAGTAAAGAAAGGTGATAAGGTATAATAATAATATTTCAACATGGTAAATTTGAGCATCAGGTTTAATTTTTACTGGGGGAAAACAATCTCAGTTTTTGCTTTCTGCTGCTGATTTATGACCTTGCCTTCCTTGTTGGAGGCTTACTTTGTCCTGCAGTAGAATATTTTGTATAACTCTTAGTATCAATGTATGCTGTAAGTCTGTACATTTCAAAGATGTTTTTCTTGCTTAAGTACTACTTGCACTCCATCTGGCAACTGTGACAGAGTGGTTTTATGTGCTGGCTGGCTGGGGGTTTTGCTGGTAGGAGAACAGAGGGTTAGCATTATTTATGTGTAATTCTGTAAGCTTAGAATTATTCCATATGCAAGTTGTGTGAAGTAAAGAAAAGTTTAGAAGACAGGTAATTGAGGACAATCTCGTATGTAAAATATGAATATCCAGTAATCTGAGAGGGAGTATAAATAGGTATTCCATTAAAGACAAGAGTATTTCTTGCCAGTATATAAACTAAAATATATGGCGTGTTAAGTCCTAAACTTTTTTTGCTTTTAGGAGCATTACTGCTTTGTCTTTGATTCTTAAAGGAAAAAAATCACTTAATATTGCTTAATTTTTGCTCTTTAATTTGCAAAAGGCAAAGGAATTCTGGCTGTGATTTGATTTTTAAGAGGAAACTATTTCCTTGGACCTTTTCAGCGTGATTTGGTTTTATCTTTTTCAACACTACCAGCAATAGTGTTGATAAAGATAAAAATCTTTTTATCAGGAAGTGATGGAAAAATTTGCTTCCAGAGAGAAGGCAGAAAAAATGTCTGTGCTCTTTTTCCCTCCCTATGTAGTTTTATTTCAAGATAGCCCACTGCACTAAACCTTTTATGTGGGTATGGGAGTACATATAGATAAGGGGAACTTCTCCAAATTAAAGGTGCTGTCATTTGACAGCATAAATTCAAAACTGGCAGGTGACGTGCAGGTTGCAGTACAGGCAGCATGAGGTGTACACGCAGGTGAAGAGAGAGTAGAAGAAAACCTGTCCTGCATCAGAGGAGCCTGTCGGGATTCTCTGCCTGCAGCACCGACTGGTGCTGACCAGGGAGTGGCTGTTTTGTTGAGGTTCTTGTCTTGGTGTATTCCTCATAGATTGCTGGCATCAAAAAGAATAAAGAAAGAATAATGCACTTGAATTAAGAGAAGGCACAGTCTGTTTGGTGTCACAGGCACACACATTTTAAATATATATTGCTGATGCCGTACCTACATCCAAATAAAATCAGCCCTTTGTCATTAGACACTCTTAAATTCTGATGTTTATAATAATAAAATAAATCATAACTTCTGGAAATCAGGAAAGAGAGGAGCCAGTCAGGGATCCTCATCTTCATGTCTGGATAATGATTATGATGATTGTGTAAGTAAGCAGCAGACAAAAAGATGGGACTACTCTGAAGTAACGTGTGCTGGTTCTGGCTATAAAAGAGAATTCTAGGATTCTTGGCCTGGGAAAAACCAAAACAGAACAAACTGAGTAAAACAGAAGCTTTAGCTCCAAGCTGAACTAAAGCCTCTAGAAAAATCACCACTATATTTTATAGTGATTCAACTTAGTATTACAATCACCTTAGGCCTCAGCTTATATTTCAAATGATCATTTACCAGCTCCACATGAGGGGGGAATTTTGAATGTATGAGAGAGTTTTCTTTCTCAAGTCACGTCGGAATATAATAACCCAGCCATTCTTTTGTATCTTCATAGGAACAGCCACTTGGCACAGCGCAGTTCATGTACTAGTCACGATTGCTTTCACATTTGTCATAGCCTCAACTCTTGACTTGAAATTTCATTCTATTCATTTTAGGAAACAGACCCAGACTTTGATCATTGTGCTGTCTGCATTGAGAGTTACAAGCAGAACGATGTTGTTCGCATTTTACCATGCAAGTAAGCTAGTAAAGTTGCTTTGTTTGGAAACTACTCTTTCTTTGTGCTCCTTTGCTTGATTTCATGTAACGTGTATTATGATTTACAGACACAACTGTTAGAAGTTTCCAGTCCCGATAACAGCCACTTTAATTTAGACTATGATAGCAGAAGGTATGAAGGTGTTAATTTGGCACTGTTATGACAGTAGAGATAAAACAAAAGATTCTGATCCTGAAGATGGGCAGTTTGGGCATATCAGCAATGGAATTATTAAGATTGTAAGGGGGAGGTGGGAGAGTGGTGCAGATTTAAGGACCGGGCAGACATAAAAACGTGAAGTATAATGAACCAGGTACAGCTGCAGCATTCTGCACAGTACACATGCAACGTTGGCTGCTGGTTTCTGAAGCAGTGTAGGAAACGGAATTGCAGTCTTTCCAACCTTCATACCTCCTCTGACATCAATCAGCCACTGTGCTGTCACCTGTCTTTGATCTTTCTGGTGCAGTCTCTGCTTCACTAGTGCCTGAAGATTTGTACTTGCTGCATTGGTGCTCAAAATGTAACAACTTCCTCCTTTTATGTCATTCTCTTGACACTTAAAGGTTTTCATTTTGTTTACATTCCACTTCCATTCTTGAGTTGTTTCAGGATATTTGCTCTTTGAGAGATGCTTTTAAGTACTTTTCCATGTGTGATTGGTTTTGATGAATCGGTACATTTTGGTAGCCTTAGGGATTAGCAAGGACAGCTTTCCCTTGTATTCTGAAATGCAAAGATTTCTTCTTCTCTCCAGACACAAAAAGCACATTATGATGTATGTATGCAGCCAAGATCCAGTAATTTGGCCTGTGCTTAGTATATAGTGTTCTGCATGATACTCTAGAAGCAACAGTGTCATGGTGTTGGAGTCGATCTTCAGTTGTGCAGCAGTAGTACGTAAGAGCTCATTATTGGTCTTCTAAGTCCTCCTGCAGGCTGCTCTGAATAGCTGGAATATTTTTCTTCTAATGCATGATGAATTTCCATCCTCATAAAGGGAAAACAGTATTATATTTTGCTGATGAAAATGTGTGCATTCTACTTGTGAAGCCAGGATTTTAATTTAATTTACTTTATGTTCTTTACCTCTTAGACTGTGGAAAACAATGACCTGGTTTAGATTCCCAGTGTTGTTGTTTAGTTAATATACTGTACAAATGTTTGTTTAGAAACTCCCATTAAAATATTTGGGATTAGAAGAGCTTGGTCTTAGATGAAGATTGGTCATGCAGATGTCTGTGCACTTCTCTTTTACATTTCTGTCATTTTTACTCAAAGATGATGTCCTCTTGCCCTAAAAAAAAATGTACTCCCAAGTGTTAACTAAAGATTCCAGTTATGTCCTATAATCATAATCTCGGGTAAAGCTTTTGCATCTGTGATTTGAGCCCTAGTCTTTGTTACATAGAACATTACTTGGAAGTTAGAGGAGGAACTTCTGTAAACTGCACACCAGTTTTGGACCACTAAAATGATGGTTTAAATAGCTTTAAAAAAGCTTTACTTGTGTAGTTCAGGGTGGTTCTGTGAGGCTCAAGGATGTGGAATGGAGGCTCACAAATCCCACTCACTGTGCCTTTCTCTCAATACTGAACAGAGGTCAGAGGAACGTCCTTGCCAACAAAGAGAGAATGAGTCTTCATCTGATAGGAAAGCATCTTCTCCCACTAAGCACAAGGCGGAGTTGGGACTAAAAGTCAGCTACCTTAAACAACTGCCACTGTCCAAGCAATGGCTCTGTTGCTGATGTCAGCAGATGTGATGCAGATCATTTAACCAAGATGATCATTGATTTTTATTTCATTTTGTTTTTTATTTATTTATTTATATTTTAAAAAAGTCAATTTCCTTCAGACAACTTTGAGGCACAGTCCTGCAGAGAGGAAGCTCCCTGCTCTCAGGGATAGTTTCAGATGCTTCAGGGAGCTGGATGAAGGTGCAGCTGGCTGCTGTCTCAGCACAACCTCCCCCAGTGCAATCTTCCATATAAAGGAGATATCAAGGCTCTTGTGCAGATCCTTTTCTGTTCTGTTTTTCACAGAAATATAAGGTCAGTGGAGGCTCAGTTTCCATTCCTGCCGAAGGCCATATGACAACTTTTATGTTCATTTTCTACTTCTCTTTTTTTTAAATCTTACTTTTCATCTGCTGCAGCTCAGGTTTGACTTGAGTGCAAAACCATCTTGGCGAGGCAGAAACATTGACATGGATACGCTCCTCAAGGCATTCTTATATTTATAAAAGAAGAGCCAACCAGTACCTGCAGAGATGAACCCAGTAAATTTCAGATTGCATTTAAGACTTTTCAGTCTTCAGCGTCTGAGATGCCTCTCTCCATCTTGTTTTGGAAGTTTAATCCCTTTCTACTTCCTGATACTTCAACCTCTCTTTTTAGTGCAAGATACAAAGGTAGCTTAAAAGGGAAAAGAAAAAAAATAAATCAGAAGAGAGTCTCAAGCCAAATGAGAAATTTCAAGAAAACTATGGAGAAAATGGCTTGTCCAAGAGGAAGCAAATGAAAGGCTTGAAGTTTTTCTTACTGTGCCTGTTGAGGAAGCTATAATCATTACACAGTAGGAGTCACTGACATATGACATCCTTGCTGCTTTCATCAATTTCAAAGTAGCATTTCCCTTTGGTACCACAACTGTTCTCTGCAGTTAAGTGTGGTTTGTCACTCAGTGCCTCAGCAGAGAGGAGTCTGGGCAGGGACACAGCAGGCAAAACCTACCAGCAGCTGAGCTACTTGCACCTAAAATTCTATAGTGAAACAACATGTTTGTGATGTAAAGTTTTGTGGCAGGTGGGAAATTGTGGCCAACTTAAAAATAAAGTGAAAATGATTGCAGACAATGCACTTGAACTTCTGTCATTCATTTTGTGCTTCAGAAAATTTGTTCAGTATGAGTAGCCTGTGGACATATCTATAGCTTTTGGTGCACAGAGAGATAAGGCCACCATCTGCCTTAGGCTTAAACGCCTGAGGAACAGCTCTTTCTTTTGTGAATATCATTATGTAAGTTAAAAATGAGTAAGCAAATGTCAGAAGGATTCTAGCAAAAGTCAAACCTCATGGACAATTTTCTTCGGATAGTTTTACTCCGCCATCACACCACTGTGTCTACTTGGTGAATGGGTACTAGGTGAAAAGTGATCAGGAGGAGGTAGTGTGAAGGACTTGTGAGAGATGAGGGAAGAGGAGAGCAAAGTGACAGCTTAAAGAAAAGCAGAGAGTGACATTGGAAAGGGCAGAAAGGTGGCCTGGGAATGAAGGAATTTACCAGGTAGGAAGAGAATTAAAGGAGCAGTAAATATGCTAAACCAAATTACATTTGAACCCAGTTCTTTAATAATTCCTGTACTGGGATAGGAGGAAGTGAGAAAAGTGACTAGGCCAGATTTTCATCTGTTGATTCTGCACTGCTGCAAGTAGCTGCCTTTTGTTTTCTGGAAGCAAATTAACACAATAGCTCAATGCCATCGTTACTGCAGTGCCTCTGCTCAACCCCCATTTTCTCTGCTACCTGCTTGAGAGGTCCATCTCCCATTTCTCCCAGCAATAGTATAGTTGTGGAAAGCACCAAGGCAGCTCTTCCCAGGTGTTGTCTGTTGGAGACACACATGTGGTGCCTTCCTGCCCACTGCAGCAGGCCAGACATCTCTCCTCAGTCGTGCTAGGTGTGATGGGCTGCCTGCAGCAGGGCAGGCAGGACCTGTGTGCTGCTGGGAGGATTGTACCCCAGGGCAAGGGGAGCAGTTGCCTTCAGCAGTGTACCAAAGATGCTACTTCGCAGCAGTGCATTGATCCCCTTTGGTACACTGCACTGGGAGCAGGAGAGGGTCGTGAGCTCTTGGGAAATAGCACTTGTGAACTCATTCAAACCCTTCTCCTCAAGTGATATGCTAATTCAGAGGCATTACACTACCAAAAGGGATTTCTAAATCACTTTTTCTCCATGAAATGCTGCAAAGAAGTGGTGTTGTACAACAGAATCAGGGTTATCGTGTTTATTACGAGCTGGAGGGCAACTGACTGGTGTATGCTGACACAGTGGAAAAATACCTGCAGGTCACCTGTTTGGAGTTATGCCTGCATGGGAGACTTCTTCAGTGCTACCAGCCTGGCTGCTGGCCATGCTTCCTCTAGCCCTGAGGCTGGAGAAGTAGCAAAAGCTGTGTCACACTTCACTCCCTGGTGTGTGGCTTCTGGGGGAATGTCATCAGCTGCTGTGACCTAGAGCATCTTGCTAGGAACTCTTCAGATTGATGGTCTTGGAAGACAAGTGACAAATGCAAACATGGAGAAGGTTTATGATAGAGAATGCAAGGGCTTACTTGTCAGGCTGAGATTTAAAAATAATCCATGTGTTTACTGTCTATATTGCTGTGTAACTTCTTAACTCCTGCAAGCAGAGAAATCCAGACAGAGCCTGAGCCATGATGATGGTATCAGCAAGCTTTATAAGGAGTAGATAAACAGCATAAGTAGGAGGCAGAGTCATGCTGATCTAAATCAATAAATAACCTTTGGAGAACTGCACTCATTTTTTTTTTTTTTTTTTTTTTTTTAAATTAATAAATATCCTTGAAGGTTTAGGAACTAAAAGCAAAGAATTAAGAGGTCACACAATAGTTGCACTGTTTTGGTGCATTTGAACTCTATCAAACTGCTAATGACTCTTTAAAGTAACTCGTAATATTTAGTGGATGCATGTTGGCATCCATATCAGTCGCCTGCTTCACTTGATCTGAGTGCTTCTACATATATTAAAACTGGTTCCATACTTCTGTGGAGTCTTCATGTCTGCTCTTTCCCAAAATACCAGATTTTCATGTTTGTCCTACTCTAAAAAAACAGACTTCAGAGATTTAATAAGAAACATAAGCAACTAAAAGCCATGATTTGCCTAACATAGAAAAACAGCATCTCTATATGTTTCAGATTTCAATCCATTTTCTACCACCCAGGATTTCTACATCATTTCCTCTAGCTTTGTGAGTAATAAAGGGAATGCAATAAGACCTAATAACAATAAAGCAAGTCTGTGTTTTGTGCAGTGATTAGAACAGTAATCATTGTACATATCCTGTTTTTCATGATTGCCATATTGCTAAAGGGGGCAGGCCAGCAAAGTGACTGAGATCCTCTAAGTTTCTGTTCCTTCAATATCTGGGTTATAGGTAAGCAAAGTTCTCTTGCTCTCTGTCCATCTTCCGTTGACTTTAAGTCTGTGCATCTTTAGTTAGTACAAGGTAGGATATGTAGTTGTAGCTGACTGGAGCCTAGTATGTTGATATATTTCAGTCCTGCCATCAGTCTTAGTAGCTACAGACAACACATAATTGTATATTGTCTTTTTCTGTTTGTTAACAATTTTAGGAGGCCTTTCTCTTGGGCCTTTTTCCAGCGATTTAAGAGAATTATCTGTTAATATGCTTCATTTGGTCTCTGGTTTTGAAATCTAAAGGGGTATGGAGCAAAGAAGTCCCTGACCCCATGATGAGTTTACTGAGGCATAGAGCAGCAAGTATAATCTGAGAAGGGAGGGGACAGAGTATCTCAACTTTATGCTGCCTTGGGGGTGTACATGACCTCTTACAGACCGTGCTGGTGCCTCAGATAGATGGCAGGAACTCCTTGTTCTGCCACTGCCCCTTGCCTGCTGGTTTCAGAGCACAGCTCTCCACTGGCAAAGCAGCCCTTGTAATTGCTGATCTTTGTCATGATCACCAGGCTGTTGTGTTTGGGTGTGCCTGCTCTTGCTGGCTTTTTGCGTTGCAGTCGTTGCCACTGGAAGTGAAAGATCTGGGATCTTATTGTAGGCAGTATTCAGACTAGGTTGTTATGATTAGTTGCTAAAGCTGTATTGTGTATAAAGTCTAGTTATACCTATTTCTGCTATGCATATGTTCTGATAAGTTCTTTGGCATTTCAAAAGCCAAGAAGCCTGTCCTGGGTTCAGCTGTACAAATTACTTTTCTCCTTCCTAGTTGCTGGTGCAGTGCTGTGTTTCAGTTTTAGTCTGAGAACAATACTGATAACACATGGATGTTTTAGTTGTTGCTTAGTGATACGTACTCTGATCAAGGACTTTTCAGTCTCATGCTCTGCCAGTGAGGAGGGGTACAAGAAGCCGGGAGGAAGCAGAGACAGGACACCTGACCCAAAGTACCCAAAGGGTACCCACAGCATGTCATGCCCGGTACAGAAACTGAGAGGAGTTACCCAGAAGGCCCAGATCACTACTTGGGTCGGGCTGGGTATCAGTCGGTGGGTGGTGAGCAATTGTACTGTGCATCACTTGTGTTATTGAGATTTTTTTTTCCTTCCCTTCTTAGTTTTATATTCTCTCCTCTTGTTATTTCCCTTATCATTAGTAGTAGTAGTAGTAGTAGTTTTGTATTATACTTTAGTTATTGGACTGTTATCTCAACCCACGGGGTTTACGTTCTTTCCATTCTCTTCCCCATCCTGCCTAGGGTGGGGGGAAAAAAGGGGAGTGAGCAAGTGGCTCTGTGGTGCTGAGTTACTGGCTGGGCTTAAACCACAACAAAGCCATTTCCTTTATTTCCCTTAATTTAGACATGTTGTTTTGGTTTCTGCATAGTCCTTCCTTGTTGTGTTGGTTTATATCAATCCCAACACCGTTACATTTATATTCATGTGTGTGACTAAGATCTGTATGTGATATAGGTGGCTGTTCAGACTGTTCTCAGTTGCAGACTTCACTGCTATGCAAGTGGAAGCCCAGGTTGCCTTTGCATCCTTGAAAGATTCTTCTTTTTTGTTTGTTCATGGGTTGGTTTGTTTTTTGTTTTTCTCATGACCATTATATGACGGACATGTTTTCCTTCCTGGTATCAAGCAATACTGATTGTAGGAAGAATCCTCCTTTTAAGTATTTCTTCCAAGTTGAACTATTAGTAAAGAGTGGTAAAACCAAGCGAGAGTGATTTATTTTCTTTCTTATTGCAGTTGGCATGGAATACTGGCAATTCTAGAATTCGTTCTCTGGCTTAATTTAAAAGCTCGTTAAAATAGTTCCCATTATAGAAAATAGGATTGTTTGCAAATTATTTATGTGCCTGTCTGTTCTTCTAGGCATGTTTTCCACAAAGCCTGTGTGGATCCGTGGCTTAGCGAGCACTGTACATGTCCAATGTGTAAACTGAACATTTTGAAGGCACTGGGAATTGTGGTAAGTTGCACTGTTACATTGTGGATGAACTGGTTTTGCAATTAATAACATGCCTGGATTTTTAGGTGAGGGTACAGTAGAATCTGGTGCATGTCATCCTTGCTCACAGTGGTAAACCATACAAGCACAGGCTATGATACAGGCATATTTGGGTTCTTTTCTTGAACCTCAATCCTTTTATCTGCTTCTTCCTCCACTTCTTTAAGGTGGAATGAAGTAGTGATTTCAGATAGAAGTTGCTAATTTATGTTCTTCTCTCTTGTGCGATCTGAGATGAACAGTAGATGAATAAAGTGTGTATGTGTAGTTTTACTCCATTTATAGGTTTGCTACATGTAGAATATCCACCATTGTAACACGGAATTGCTTTTTTTCCCCAGCCAAACGTGCCATGTACAGATAACGTAGCCTTTGACATGGAAAGGCTCACCAGAGGCCAGCCAGCGAGCAGGCGGTCAGCACTCGGCGATTTTGCCAATGACAGCTCTCTCAGCCTGGAGCCCCTGCGCACCTCTGGGATGTCACAGCTTCCACAGGATGGGGAGCTAACGCCAAGGTCAGGAGAGATCAACATTGCTGTGACAAGTAAGTTTTCTTTGGCTTCCAGTGCTGTTCTATGGTTTCTGTGGTATGTGGCACTTGCTCTGCTGTAACTCCGTGCTGAGGGCCGTGGTGAAAGATTTCCCTGCAGACACAAAGGTGACCTCAGTGTCTCCTTTGCAAGAGGCATATGCTCCATATTGAAACCGATAACTCTAGGTACGACAGTGCCAACACTTCCATTATTAATGGTATATCCATTTAGACCTGCATGCAAAGAACACTGGATGACCTAAAATGGCAACAAAATAACCCTCCTGAATTTGGTAACCAGTATGAGAAGCTGGATTGCCAAAACCATTATTTACCCTGTCAGAATATTTAACATGCCATAATTTATGCAAATATAAATATTTTAGCTGATTGCTATTTCTGCAGATATTTTTTTTTTCCCCTGAGAACATTACTACTGGAATTCTGATGTCTTTTAGCAGATGGTTTTTGTCCCAAAAATTGTGAATTAAAAAGAAGTATTTGATGTATCAACATTTGAGTATTGTCCAAATGGTTATGATATCAGAAAACTGTTCCTGCACTGCTTGCAAGCTCTCATCTGTAAGAACAGCATGGGAAATTTCCACTCACTGGATTTTACCTAGGGTTTTTAATGTATAATAGCACTATAATGAATACAATGTGTGGAATTGCACCATTTTTCCATATGCTCTAGAGTCTCAATTTGATGCATGAATGGTTGTTTTTCTGTCTGAATTGCAATAATAGAATGCATGCAGGACAACAATCTAATCTTCGCCGTGTATTTTGCTGATGTGCATCTGTGATCTGGATTTTGAACTTAGTGACACTGTTTGCCACTGATATATGCATAAGAGGCAGTGTAACTGATGCAGTCCATTGGAGTGTTTCTTCAGAGGCTGCAGCAAAGTAAATATCTCATTAAAAAAATCTCATCTTATAAAACACACGGTCTGTATCCAGAAATGTCCTGATCCGAGAAAGAAAAATCCACATATAAAATCTGGTACTTTACAAAGCCAGTAAGTCACTTTGTCATGCAGTGTTCAACATCTGATTCATCTTGTATTGTTGAACAGAGAGCAAATCTGTTGGTGTGCTGCTTTCCTTGTCATGGGTGGGGAAACTCTGTAGTTTAACTGAAACTTTTCACTAATTGGTTTTACAGAAGGTATTTTCAGTGTCTGTTCCCAACTGTAGTGCTGCTCATGCACAGATGGGATGCCAGGATAAAACAAGAAATAATCAGTAACAGTTCATTCTGACAATGTTTATAAAATAGGGCTTTAGGAAAGGCTGTTCCAATGTTTGGATTTCATGGGTGACACATGCATCCTTTGATGCATGAGAGTTTAAACCAAAAGGCATATTCAACAAACATGTTTGTATTCTGAACTATTGCTATGTGCCAAATTGATCTTGAGGAGGGAGAACTTCGAATAGTGAACATTCCTAATATTCCTCTTTATACTATTTTTTTTCAATGTGTCTGTATGTATAAACTAACATTGAAATTACTTTTCCATGTTGTATTCCTGTCTATTTAATGGAATGCTCTAGTGATGTTTTACTATTGGACAAGCCATCCTATTTTTGTTGGTTTTTAAAGTAACATTATAGCATTTATTCAGGAGGGAGGGGGAGGGAAAAGACACAAATTAAGTGTGAAAGTATATTGGGTGTGCTTATGTGAAGAACCACATCTCATCTAAACCAGCCCTGACAATCTTCTTTCTAACTTGCGGGCGGACAGAGCTTTCATTACATTTCCCCTTGTTCCTGCATTTCACTTTGCATTAAGTAATTTTTCTTTATCACTAACCCTTGGGATCAGCCAGGAAATATTGTTGTGCCATGCTTTTTTCCACACCTCTCTCCACTTCTTCTTTGCTAGCCTTCTCCAGTCAGTAACTCTGTGGCTAACCTCCTTCTGCTTCACCTCCTGGTGCCAGTCATGGCTTAGAAGCCTCTTGCCTTCCGCCAGTGGTGTTTGAGGGGAATATTGGCATCGCTTTGACATAAGCCTTCTCCCACGAGTGATTTCCTCCCTTTCCTTTGTCAACAGAAGAATGGTTTATTATTGCCAGTTTTGGCCTCCTCAGTGCCCTTACACTCTGCTACATGATCATCAAAGCCACAGCTAGCTTGAATGCTAATGAGTAAGTAAAAATTCAGATGTTTCTATATATTTCTGTTGGATGGGTGTCATGGAAACATTGGGAACAAATACCAAGAAATAGGAAAAACGCAGTTTTCAGAGAATCAAATGCCTTCTGCATTTCTCAAATGTCTCCCTGTTAACAGCAGGTTACAGGGTAACATCTAAAGTCCCTTGTAATTTATATTTAGCTGGATTGTCCAGGGAAATCTCCTTGCTAAGTGGAGACATTGAACAGGGAAAAGAGAGAGTATTTATATTTAGGTTTTGATCAATGGTCTAAGTAAACATTAGATTTCTGCCATTAAATATCCATGCTCAATATTCACCTGCAGAGCCAAAAATTGCTCATATCAGTTACCTTTGACAGTTTCACCTCAACTTCATAGTCAAATTTCATATTAAATAAAAATAAAAATCTGTATTTCTAGTTGGCCTGCTTTCAACTGAGAAGAAGAGGTATTTAAATAGGAAACTACGTTTCTGCTTTCAGGAGAGGGAGATACAAAAGTCCTGAGTACACCACTGTTTCTTCACTCTTAAGTGAAGACAGCAGATCAGCCTTCTGAGCTCTCATTGTAGTATGCCTCAGAATTGCAGTCAAAGGAGTGCTTAAAGACATCCACACTTTCTTAATTTTTATAGACACCCCCAGTGCCTCCCTTCAGACAGGCTGGACAAGAAATGACTCTTGCACATGACTTTTACTCTTTTTTTTTTTTTTATAGTTCTGTGTGGGCAATTATAAATCAGTTCTGTGGATCTATTAACTGGGTACATCTGCCTATTTTCATTTAGGTGTATGGATCATCTGGGCTCATGATACATATTGAATCCTTATTTATTTGGGGAGGGGAAGTGTCAAAATCTTTCTTTGTCTCTGGACATCTCGATGCTTTCCACTAATGTGTTGATCTCTTACCAAAAGTGGGGAGATTCAAAGGCATTCTCCTGCACAGCCTCGAAATATAGCTTTAAAACCATGATTTTTTTTAGGGTTTTTTTTTTTTTTTTCAGCTGAGAAGTGCTTTTTTTACTTTTATTGCTGCCTGGAAAGCATAAGGTGTCCTCAATAAGATGGAAACATGGCTAATAGTCTCCAGTGTAAAACTAATCTTCAGGAGGGGCCATAATAAGTTCTTACAGGTTTTGGTCATCAGGGACCTTTGATTACCACTAGTTTGCAGATTTTCCTTTCCTCCTCAGATGCTAATTCCAAAAGGGGTTAATGACAAAAAGTTTTAGAACTTCAAACAGCCCTGTCAAGTCTCCTGATTTATTTTATTTTTCCTATTTGTCAAAATCTTGGAATTGCCATTGTCAATCAGCAGCTTGGCAGCAAAGCTGTGGCTGAATGTAGTCAATCTGCACGGAAAAATAGCTTGGGAAAGCAGGGAGCAAGATGAGTTGTGAAACAGGAATGGCTGCATTTCTGGGCATTTCCACATCATTAGGAAGAAGAGATGGAACTGTAGCCCATGTGGTATCATCCAGATGTGGGCACTGATAGCAATTGCATTTGTGCCTGCCTTGCAACTCTTGTTTTTGTTGTCTTTTGCTCGGGGTCTGTTTTTACTGAAAGGGTGAGCTTCTCCACATCAGCAGAGTTAGGGCCTCCAGCAAAGTGTTTTCAGAGTGATGTTTCCTTAGTACATACAAAGGACATGCTGATGTAAGGAGAGAGCTCCTTTCCCCAGTGGTAGGAGTGAAAATATGAGCATATACAAGTCTATACTTTGAGGCAGACTTAAGAGAACTAGTAACTGCAGAAAGCAGAGCTGTCAGAAATCACTTATTTAGGTAACTGAGGTACCTAGCTGTAGCCTTTATCCTCTGCAGCTTTTCAGCTGAATCCTTTGGGATGTAAGCAGCCTCCACAAGTGCTGCTAGGTTCTACTACTCATTTTAGACAGTTTAAAATGAATATGACACTAATCCTTAGATTTATTGTTTAATTGACACCTTATGTTCCCCGGTGCAGGCTGAGCATTTCCTGTGCTGAGGATCATGCCAAACACAGGGCAGCTCCCTCTCACTGCGATTTCCATTAGGTGTCATAACAGCATACCTGCTTTTTATGCTGTTCTCCTTATAAAAAGCAATGCTGGCGTACCCTACATTTGTTACAGTAGTGTTTCAAGAGGAAGCTGAAGGTCTTTTTCTTACCATAAAACAACAGTAGCAAGAATGAGGCCATGTAATATGCTGATGCAAGTAAGAGGTGCCAAATACTCTGCGTTAAAACTCACCTAAAAACATGTCCTGATCCTTCTTTTTCTTATGTCCTTATTGCAGCTTAAACATTTATTTAGAGCACCAGTTCTGGATTGTGTGTATATACGTATCTCTGTGTGTGTGTATATATGTTTGTGCATATGTATACATACACACACGTGCATTTTTAAAGAGTCCCTGATAAACATTGTCTAAGTGATAAGAGAATAAGGAACCAACTGCTTTCTCTTGGACTTATAATATTTGTGAGCTATTACTGTTAAATGAATTAGGTAGTGATTTAAAGAAACATTTTGCTTCTTGGGGAACAGTGAGAAATTACTGTACAACTGCTTTAAAGTCCAAAAAGCCCAGATATTGGATAGCACCACTTAAAGTTTTCAGTAGCACATGGAGTTTCCTCGGAAGCTCAGAAGTGCTCAAGCCTTTGGCTGTCCTGTCTGTTTTACTGGTCATGTAAGAATGATGTAAGGAGTACAGACCTCTTAATGCTCTGGCCTTGTATAATTAGTCATTTCTCACTAACTTACTTTTACAGGATTGATTGATTTATTTTAGTACTGGCAGTATTAACTTTAATATAAATATTTTGTTCCTTTTTTTTCTGCCCCACAGAGCAGAATGGTATTGAAGAAATGCTTTCCGGCCGATTGCCTTGGAGAGAGACACCTATTTTTATGCATCATTTATCGATCATGCAGCACAAGCAATTATTTAGTACATTCTATTTTTTCATAAAATTTGCTGATGCCAAAGCTTTGTATTAAGGAAAAAGTGAAGAAATAAAACCCCCCCCTTTAATTATGAAACCTTACTGTGTGAGAATTGTATTTTTCTTGGACTTCCTGTGTTAGTACTTAGGTCTGACAGCCTTTTGTACATTTTATGTGGGGCTTTATTTCCTTTGAATGGTTTCATCTTTGCAGATCTCTATTCTTCTCCTTTCGTTTTGGGGGACACAAGCCTAACAAGTGGAAATCTCACGCAGTGCCGTTCTTGTGATGCCACCCAGCACCGGAATGACTATCTAGGATAGTATTAGCAATTATTCCATACCAACTTGTTAGGGGAAAAAAGGTGGGAAAAGCATTTTAGTATAGAACAGGCTTACCTTGACTCCAGCTGAGAATGAATTTGAAATAAGAACATTTTCTCCATTTCTCCTCCTGTAACACTCCTGCATCACACTGGGAGGATTGCAGTGTGTTTTTTGTCTTCAGGTCAGGCATTGCTGACGGTGTGCAACAGTGTTTTCTTGACATAAAAATCTTAGCCCTTTTCTGTCTTTTACTTTCTGATAAAAGCGAAGCTACTCAAAACCACTTCTTTCTTTAACAAATGAAAAGGTAGTTTTCCCCTGCTGTCATCTGTGAAGCCTCCTTTCATATTAGTGACAGGGGTTAGTTTTTGTTCAAATTCAGATCATGAAAGATGGATCATGCTCCTTACTGTAACGTAGAAGCTCTGTGCAAACATGTCCCTTCTTGCAGAGAGAAAACATCTCTCATCGCTGTCCTCACTCAGGCTGTTTCATACAAGTTTACTTATGCAAGCAGCATGAGAGTCATTTCACAACAGTCAATTAAAACATGTGGACCTGATTCGCATCCAGATGATAATGCTTGAGTTAATGAGATGGGTAGGTGAAGGTAGCAAATCAGTAAGGAAAATATAATTGATAGAAGCTAAAACCTATTCTGCTGCATTTCATTGGTTTTGTTGTTCTCGTATCAAGACGTAGGCATTTGAAACTTAATGCTTTCTAATTTAATTAAATGAACAGAGAAGCAATCTTACTTTGATTTAATTTTTTTATGTACTGGGAAACAGGGGATTTAATTTAATTTTATTTTTACGTATAGGCACTTTTAGAATTTAGGAACGCAGCCAGAGTCTGCATTAAAATAGTTTCTTAATTCTTGCTTGTCCAGCAGGCTTCAGCTGAGGCAGCTTTTATAACAAAAAATGAAGTATGTAATAGCTTTGGTACGTTTTATAGAATTCTTTTGCAGCGTGTCCTTGTGAAATTCTGAAAGAGCAGTAAGTGCGTTTTTCAAAACTAGAAAAGCCCATTGGACCTACTAATGAAGAGGAAAAAAAAACCCATCAGACTGTGTCTGAGGTCTGTCTCTGTGTAAAATACAACGTGTGTCAACTGACCGTTGTTGCCAAAAATGGAGGAGTGTGGTTAGAGCAGGATTTAGGGTACGGGCTATGATACAAAAGGGTAACCTATTTTTCTTTTTCACCCATCTCTCAGCAGTAGTAAACCTGATAAGTTTGTGCTTGTTTCCTGAAAAAAAAACTTCCTGCACTGCTTTTTAATGCTGTCAGGATGATGCTCAGGCTCAGCCTGAACAGTGTGGTGACCCAGATGCAAAAGGCACCACAAACACGTCAAGTTCATGTTGCTTCTACAGAACAGCATCAGAAAGAGAATTATCTCACCAAAGCGTTAATAAAGAAAACAGACTGTATCTGCTAGGTTAATTACAGGTCAGGTTGGCAATGTAAGTTTATCCTGCTAATATATTCAAAGATGGACTCTGCACCATCCTAGAAGCTTATTTTTTGACTCTGGATAGTCAGAAGGGTATTCCCAAAGTTTTCGTAGAATTGTTTAGGTTGAAAAAGACCTTTAGGATCAGAGTCCACCCATTAACCCAGCACTGCCCAGTCAACCACTAAACCATGTCCCCAAGCATCACATCTGCGCATCTTTTAAATACCTTCAGAGATGGTGACTCCACCGCTTCCCTCAGCAGCCTGTTCCAGTGCTTGATGACCCTTTTGGTGAAGACATCTTTCCTAATATCCAATCCTGGTGCAGCTTGAGGCTGTTACTTGGGAGAAGAGACTGATCCCCACTTCACTACAGCCTCCTTTCAGGTAGTTGTAGAGAGCAATAACGTTGT
>NW_009943336.1:44409-56739 GCF_000696875.1 Nestor notabilis
GGTGCTTTCCCTGGTTGTCTCCCTCACCAGCTGTGTCGGGAAGTTCTCTTCCACACACTCCAGGAACCTCCTAGACTGTTTCCTGTCCACTGTATTGTATTTCCAGCAGACACCTGGTAAGTTGAAGTCCCCCATGACAACAAGGGGTAGTGATTGGTAGACTTCTCCCAGATGCTTATAGAGTATTTCATCTACCTCCTCATCCATGTTGGGTGGTCTATAACAGACTCCCACCATGATATCTACCTTGGGTTTCCCCCTAATTCTTGCCCATAAACACTCAACCCTATCATCACCATCGTTAAGCTCTCAACAATCAAAACACTCTATAACACACAGGGCTACCCCACTGTCTCTTCTTCCTTGCCTGTCCCTGCTGAAGAGTTTACGGCCATCCATTGCTGCACTCCAGTTGTGCAAGTCATCTCACCATGATTCTGTGATGACAACTATGTCATAGTTTTCCTGCTGCACAATGGATTCCAGCTTCTCCTGTTTGTTGCCCGTGTTGTGTGACTTTTGTTGCCTGCCATGCTTTCAGATATCCACGTATAAAAGATGAGTAATGTTACTCTCATATGTATAATCATAATAATGGAAAGGAGAGGAGCTGGTCCCTCTTTCCAGATGTTGTGAAGATGGCAGGACTGGGTTGATGGAAGAGTATAATAGGACGTAGTTCAAGAAGGAGTAACAGTGTCTTGCTAAACAGCTGCCTTCAAGGAAAGGATACTTTATTAAATAATCCTGCTCTGTTGTTCCTTAACCAAGAGGGTGTTTAAAAGAGATTGTCTGAGATAGGGAGTTCTGTGATCAGATTTCTGCATTAAGAAGCCATTGTGCTGGAGGAGCTGCAGAGGGACTGCAGCTTGTGGCAGGAGGTGGCCCTGGTTAATGACTAAGTGCATTAAAATGCTTTCAGATGGAGAGGGAACACCAAGTGATACTTAGTCCTGATGCACCTGCAATGCTACAGCAATGCTGTCTCTTGAATTTTTTGCCTTGGTGTTGTGCCCACTTCTATAGTATCCTATGGTAGGTATAAAGAGCAATTCCAGACTAGTATATTTCTCTTCAGACTCAATACAAGTTATCTGAAATGTTCTTTATAAGTATATAATGAAGAATACTGGCAGAGCACACTGAAGGATTCATCTTCCTGTATTAAAACTGAATGCAGACTTCCCATTTGTTTTCCATACCAAAGGGATAAATCTTGATCTGTCTTGGTAAGTGCAAAATAGGAATTTGGAACTCTGGATCTTTCTACTCGTCCTTAAGATACATTTATTCAGTAAATTTATCAACTGGACTGATGCCATATTTGTAAACTTAACATGAGCAGTTCTCTGCATTAAGTTGAGCGTAGCTGGGTCACTGTGCCCTGCTGACTCTGTTTTTCTAAGCCATAAATTGTGGGCAAAGATAGCAACCTGGTTATTAGAGCTCCTGAAGATGGAGTGTTGAAAAGCACTGAGCAGCAGCTGTGTTTTCAGCACTGGGCAGGCTGCACTGAATGGCAGAGGGACGTTTAGGACAAGAATGAATGATGTATCCCAAAAGTGGTACGTAAGCCAAGAGATTTGTATCTGTATGGAAACATGCAGCCTTCCTGGAAGTGGGTGGCTTAAATTGCTTTTGCCAAGAAGCAAGAAAACATCCCAGTTGAGAGTTTTAGAGGTGTTGGATATACAGTGCCTTTTCCCAGATTAATTTAAAATACTTGTTGTCAGATGACCTGTCTGTCTGGTGATTAAATCTGTCCCTTGAGTCTGCTGGAGTGGAAGTCTGGGCGCACACAGAGGAAATGACAGCCTGGGCTGTCTGCTTCCTAATCCCTTGTTTGATTTTTGGGTAATGAAAACAAAAGCAACACCAAGCTTTCAGAGTCCCCTTTGTTTCGTTTCAGTATTGGCTGTTCAGTATGTAATATTTCAGCAGGTGGAGGAAAGGGAGATGAAACATCCACTATCCATGACTTATTCCAACTGCAAGCTGAGGCTCAGTCATCAAAATTTATCTTGACCCCTAACATATTTCAAGAGGAATCTTGAAATCAGTTTTATCTGGTATAGTTTCAATAGGTTCAGGTTTTTTGTTGGAAGACAGACTATGCTCAGCTGGAAGTCATACTTCCGAGTTCATTTTCTCTCAAAAACCCAACCTTTTTTTTTTTATTATTTTTTTAAGTGTTGCCCAGTTTTAAAGCCCTGTAAATTTGGGCAAGGGTTCAGCTCTAGAAAGTGGGGGTTCATCATCCCCTGCCAACTGCTTCTGCAAAGCAGAATCCAACACAGTACGTTTCTTCCAAATACCTAGATACATGCTCCTGGCAGAATGAGCAGTTCACTGCTTTTGAGTTGAAATGCAACTGCTAATTTCACTCTTGTTTCAGTTGCAAAATGAGTTTGCATGGAGCCTGTCTGCAGTGTCTCTGACTCTTCCAGCCAGTGCTGTTGAGGCCTCTGCTTTGATAAGTGCAAAATTCATCTTTGCTTTTTCTCTTGCAATAATTCTATGCATTTGATTATAACTCTAGCTTTTTCCTTTTGATCTTATGTCCTCTTTTTGGCTGGGATGGAGGTAGTGTTCTTCTTAGTAGCTGGTGCAGTGCTGTGTTTTGAATTTAGTATAAGAATAACGTTGATAACACACCGGTGTTTTAGGTGTTGCTCAGTAGTGCTTAATCTAAACGGCGGACTTTCAGTTTCCCATGTTCTGCCAGTGAGGAGGGGCACAAGAGCTGGGAGGGAGCTCAGCCAGGGCAGCTGACCTGAACTCTCAAAGGGATATTCATATCACAGATCATCATGCTCAGGATATAAACTGAGGGGAGTTGGCTGGGAGCCACTAATCACTGCGCAGGGATGAGCTGGGCATCAGTCAGCACGGGGTGAGCAACTGTGTTGTGCCTCACTTGTGTTTCTTGAGTTTTATTCCTCTCACTCTTTTTCCTTTTATTATTGCTGCTGATATTATATTTTACTTTATTTCAGTTGTTAAACTGTTCCTATCTCAACCCGTGGATTTCACCTTCTTCCGATTCTCCTCCACATCCCACTGGAGGCAGGGGGTGGAATGAGCGAGTGGCTGCGTGATGCTCAGTTGCTGGCTGGGGTTAAACCACAACATCCTAATAAGCACTTCTTTTTTTTTTCTTATCTGAGTCTCTGTCTTTTGGGTGAGTGGGGAAGGAGGAAAAGTGTTCTGCACAGTAGCAGCTGAAATCTTCTCTTGTACCTTTTGTGAGCTCTTTATTTCAGAAGGGCGTAGGCTGGATTGGCAGAGAAAAGAGGATTCAAAGCACCTAAATTCTGCCGGGCTAAGACTGCAATCCCTGAAGTGTCTTGCTCCACTGGTGCCTGAAACTGGAGGCACCTTGGTCTGCTGAGTGCCTTCTTGATGAATTTGGAAGCTTTTCAGTTGCCTCCTATTTGGCTCATGTGGCTGCCTGGCGTATTGTAATCTAAGCAGCCTTGCTCCCAGCTAATCCCTCTTGGGATCGAGAAACTGAGTAATGAAATGTTTTGGCCAAGGGCCTGATCTGATAGATGCTTTCAGAGAGAACCGTTCCTACAGCAGTAGGGCTGGGCTCCTTGCAAAACACATCTGTGGCTTTGGAGAGCCACAGTCATGCCAGGCCACCAACGGAAAACTGAACTTCCATTCCCCACTCTGTCAACAGCCACTTGGTGCTTGGTTTGGGTATCACCAGTGTTGGAGGAGAGAGTCTCATCTGGTTCTGTGTAAGGAAATACATAGGTACCTGTTTCTAGGAGGTGACCCTGGGTGGATGGAGGCTGCTGAGCTCTGAAGGAGGTCAGGCTTTCAGCAACATCAGTTGGACAATCCTTGGTGACCTCCTCGCTCAGCCTGCTCATTCTTTTCCACCCCATGGTGGAGCGCTTTGTGCTGGTGCACGGCACGGAGAACTGGGCACCTACCAGAAGCTTCTGTGCTTCTCAAGGAAGCACGTGCCTGCTTTACAAGGCTGTAAATCAACAGCAAGCACCAAATGCAAAACTCCAGCCTGCCCCAGCCTTGCTCAGACTTGACCTGTTCTATCTGAAAGAACCATTTGAGGTGGGACTGCTCATGCATATGGAAGCAGTTGCTTTGAACTGGCAGGAGAGCACACAAACAGAGGCGAACTATTTCATATGGCTGTAGTGGTTGTTTTCACTTGTGTTAAAGGGTGGCTGTCTTTTCCATGCATACCGTGTTTTATGAGGATGCTTGTGGGCATTGTGCACGTGTGATCCTAATGAGGTTTTGTTCTACCTCTTGTAGGCAGTCACTTCTTTCATCGTAACTCTCTGTCCCCTCGAAGCCTGGTCTACGAGAGCGAGTTCTCAACCATCGAGCCTGCCTTGGACATGTATGACGAGAACAAAACCTGAAAGGAATCCATGCTCCTTCCTGGCCCTTTTTCCGTTTTTTTCATTTCTCATTCCTATTGTTGTGTACTCTTTCCATGGATCTCCTTTGTCTGAAGAAGAGCTGCTTTTTCCAGAACACGAACCCACCTTCTCGATTGCAAAGACGAAGACCAGCTGTGGTGGTTTCTGAGGGTGGCGTCTTTGAGCTGACAAAGAGTTGCGCGCAAGCAAGGTTGTCTGATGGAAACTGCTGAGTAACAGCATGGGGAGCTGTGTCGGTCCAGCCGCGGCGATGCAGAAGAGGTTTTACAGTGGTCCTAAGAGTTTGTGTTGGACTGCAAATGCATCTCTTACACAGGCGTCTGCTGTTCCCATTTTTTCCAATTGTCCGGATGGTTGGGCAATGTCAGAAAGGGAACTGGTTGTAGAGGAGATGGCCAGTGACTGGTAAAAGCACTCGTATATCTTGGTCAATCCATAATCTTACTGTGAAATAGCCCCTTCTAAAAGGGACCTTTGTAAGTGCATTGAGTTTCCTACAACCCATGTAACCCCGGATAATAGCAAGCCAGTCTGATGTTAAAGCTGTGGAGAGGACCTGCATTTGCAGAAAGATTTCAAGGAACTTGATGCTTGGATTTTTTTCTCTGATTTGATTGAAGCAGGAGAAAAATGGTCTACAAAGAATACACTTTTGGTCGTTCCGTGTGCTCAAGTCACGTGAGTCTCTTCCTATAGAGAGGACATTCACAGAACCAGCACTTGATCTACCTGAAAACCATAAGACTTTTTGAAATATGCAGGAATCTAATAAGCTTTCTTTCTCACTTAACCTTTTTTTTTTGGTGGGGGGGGAGGAGGGAGGGGTGGTGGTTTAAAAAATCCACCGACTTTTTCACTGAGGTTTTTTAAAAGCCAGCATGTTGGCATTACACAGAGAAGAAAAGAGGTAAGCTTATCCCATCCTCCCATTGAGATCTGCAACAGTTAAATGACAAACACGTTCTCTAAGCCGTGCTCTTTCCCACTGACATCAATAACGGGAATGCAGAAAGCAGCAGAAGAAAGCAGCAACTGCTTTGACACGCTGCAGGAAAAATCAGTTTTTACTGGTGTATGACAAAAGCAGTGAGGAAATGAATATTGTTTGCAAGCTTCTGAAAGTGTAATGCAGAAATGGAGAGCGGGAGAGGAACCTCTTGAGTTAAGTCATCCACAGTGTTCCTCAAATGAGCAGACGCGGAGGAGCGAGTGCTTCTGCTCCACCTTTTCCTACCGGACAGTGCTTAGCTGTTTAATGAATGTTTGGATTTTTCTCCATTGCAGTCTAAGTTACTGTAGGTGTAGAAACGCATTTGTGTCCTTGTAATGTGAAACAAAGCTTCACCCTCTGTATAGGAATCTTGAGAAATCAGTTAAGCCAAAAAGAAAGGTAAGACATAACCTTGACGCACTTTCATTTCATCCGCTTTTGCTACAAGCAGGGGAATTTCCCCTCCTTTATTATGTTTTTTAGTTGTATAGCTGTCTGCTTGACATATATCCTTACCTGAAGTGTGGTTTGGCTGTGTCTTTAACAGGGATGTTTAACAGAAAAAGAAAAACCCAGCTCTGTAAAACGAGGAAATGATCCTCTTCACCGAGCTTGCTTTGACTTCTGTTGCTGTGCGTCAGCTTTATTTAATCTGGTAATTCAAGAGTGGGTGGTATGAAGTGTAGGGAGGCTTTTCTCATAATACCCACATTTATATTTACCAAATGCACTTTTATTGTCATTCAGCCCACTCTAGAAATACGCTTAAACCCCAAAAACTTTTAAGAGCACAATTTTAACACCCACTTTCTCCTACAAGGCAGAATTGAAGGTTGCAGAAAATGCCAGCCGGTGGTTGGAGCGGCAGCAGGTCGTGATCAGCATCCTTCCTCTTTTGCAGATGTGCAAATGGGGGCAGCTCTCGACAGCACCAGCAAGCCCGGGCAGAGCTCCCAAACCCAGCCCGGCTGAGCTGCACTCAGGCCCATACAGGGCTCAGGGGTGGCAGAAGGGCTGATTGAGCAACCCCTGTTTTCATAATTCCATCTGCACGATCACAGCAGGCAGACACGTGAGAGTGGGGCCTTCCAAAAACAAATACCCAAGAGAAAAATCACCATCTCCCAAGGATCTTACAGGGCTTGTTGTTATCCGTGGTGGGCAGCCAGGTTACAATAAACCAACGAACACCTGGGTGTTCGTGGTTAAACACGTAAATCTCTGGGTGTCCACAACAAGCAAGTGTCCCGTGCACAGTGCAGAGCTCCCCAGTGGGGTTTGGGGTAGGACAACCTGGTGTAGCACTGTGCAGGGTGCAGATGGTCAGAGTAAATCCTTCTTGTAGGGGCTGCCTCAGCCCAATGCAGGGATTTTCCCCAAGGCCACTGGGCACAGTTTTGGCACAAAAACAAAACTGATGATGATGGTTTCTCAGCTGTGACTGAGACCATTTGCACCAGCCATGTACCAGAGTGTCCAGAAAAGCTAGAGAAGACATGGAAATTAAAAGAAACATTAGAAAGTACAAAGGCTCCAAAGGCAAAATGGTAAATAATGTCATTTATATTTTCTAAAATCTTATTTCTATCCTAACATCCTGGCTTTTAGCAGGGGAGGGAAGGTTTGCCTCTGTGGAGATCAGGGTCTGGTATAGTGATATAGAAATAGATTTGTGCTGGATAAGGGAGCTGATGATTCTAATTTACATCCTGGATTTGGAAAATCTATCAACATTGTAAAAATTAAAAGCTAGTACAAACAATTGATCCCTACGTGCGTGCTGGGACGTGCCATAGCGGGCGTTCTTCTACTTAGTCATATTCAGGATGGGGAAGGAGGCACCACAGCAACATGGGTGATTTTTCTGGGCTGTGCTGGTAAGTTTGAGGTTTTCCTTTTAATATTAATCAGTATATAAAAAAAGCTTGACGGGCATTGTTGTTCTTGTTCTGCTGCAGTGGTGCTGTGTATGGTTGAGTCATTTCATAGAAGTAAAATATACTGCAATCTACCAAGAAATGTAAGTGCCAGTAACTTGGGAAATCGGTTCCAAGGTTAAAAATACCCAGTGCTTTTTAACAGAAAACATTAATTTTATGACTTTTACGTATAGATATATATATAAAAAGCTTTTATCTCCAAGTGTTTCCCTAAAATATTTAAACTCTAGCACTTCACCTTCTCTTCCCTGGCCTCCTGTTCTATGAGAGTTTTGCATGTTCCCGTAAGACATTTGTAAAATCAAGGTTCGCTTGTGTTCTTAGAGGATAATTGCCAGTCAAAAAGAAACAGAATGTAAATGTGCTTTTTACCTATAATACTAACAGTAAGTATTAAATTTGAAGCATGTTAAAATTTACTTAATGACACTTATGATTACTCCCTCCAGTGAGCTCATGTGTTGGTATCTGCACTATCCCCCTGCTTCTAGGATGCTTGCCTTGGCACCTGAGGATGCTATAGGAATAGCCAGATATCCTACATAAGCCAAAAAAAGACCAAAAATAGTTAAATAAATATGTTTAGGACTATGTTATGAGACTTTTACACATCTTCTGTTCTCTTTAAACACACTCATGTAAGACAGTGCAAAGGCTTGAGAGAGCCAAGAGCTTTACCAGCTACTGAAAAGTAGAGGGAAGTCTGCAGGAGGCAAGAGTCACGCTGAGGCTCCAGGACTCATTTAGCCCAATTTAGGTTTGAGATAATGCCACAGTCATAGTCCATGAGCTGAAGAATGAAGGCACCAGGGCTGAGCTGAACTACAAGCAGCTCTGTAGCCTGATTACTGGGGGGTGAGTTAACTTGATTGTTAAAAGTATGTATTGTTTTGCTTAGCTAATAGTCATCTGGGTTTTACAACAAAGTAAACATCGTGGCAATGCACAAACCAAGGCACAGTGGGCAAATATAAGAGCCATGGGACTGCTGCCAGCCCTGTGGGGTGGGGAGAGAAGGGCAGGAACTACCTTGAACTTCCTAAGTGAAGCTTTCTCTCCTTTTTCACTCCGTGTTACACATCCATAGGTGACCTGATTTTCCAACCTGAGCAGTGCAGAAGAGTGCGTGATGTGCCATGACAGCTTGCATATGTGCTGTTATTTAAAGATGCCTTCGCTTTTTCCTTGCTGCACCGCAGGGTACTGCTGTAAGGGCAGCCCATGCTCTGGCACACTGGGTGGAAACTGCTGAGCAGGGGAGGGATAAGAGAGGAAAGGATGCTCCAGTTAACCAGATTGGGGGAAAATCAGGAGAAGGGTAGAGTGTACTTCTGCAGGTTGGTGCTCAATTCTGTTTTGTTTCCAATGTCCCTGGAATAATCAAGAGGAAAAATAGCACCCCGCACTGCTTCCTCATGGGATGCAGTGACAACAGTGGGGCTCTGGCTGGGATTTTGCTCCCAGTGCAGGGTCATGGTGCAATGTAACCCCCAGTCAGTGGTGTCCTGACCTGATGGCCAAAACCCTGACCTCACCGAGGCCCATAAGGCTTACCTGGTACATGTGCAGTGCTTTGGGGGTGAAACCCACTCGCATGAGCCTTTGCAAAGCAGCACTAATTGCACCATTTATCTGTGTCAGTTGTTTGATCCTTTCATTCACCTACTCTTTTTTAAAGCCTGCAATGTTCCCAAATACTCTTAATTCACCCCAATTAATCTCTGCCCTTCCACCTCATTGATTACTACTGGTTTCCTCCTCCTCTGGAGGGCCAGGTGAAGGTCACCGTTGTGCAGGCACTGCTTAGCCTCCAGCATCATCTTCATCACCGTGCTGCCACCATGCCAGCCAGCCCCTTGAAGGGGATTTATCAGCCCAAACCAGCATCATGGTCTGCAGGAGCACGGAGATTCCTGGTGGGTTGGTTTTGGCCAAAGCAGGCTGTGTGGGTCACGGGTGGTTGTTGTGGGATGCTGGCTCAGTGGGTCCCTGCATGGGGCATCCTTTCGCTCCTCAGCCTGCTAGCCTCATGGAGATGCCCAGATGAACTGAGATGGATGTGTAGGTTGTGCAATAATGTCTGAATAGTTATTCTTTTTATGGCAATAATGTCTAGGGTCTCTGGGCATGGATGCACTGTGGTATAAGGTGTTGCCCAAAAATAGTCCCTTTCCTAAAGAGTTAATAATTAAGTATTAATATTAATGCAAAGTAAGAAGTATATAGGGTTTTATTGTAAGTTGAAACTATTTAGAGTGGTTTTGTTGCAAGGCTGATTACTCGGGGTGGGAGGTGAGTCAGTGTTATACAGCTGGGACTGGGGGTTCACAGCCCAAAAATCTGCTGGATGTGCATGTGAAGCTCCCTTGCTCCTGCAGGGCATGTGCTATTCCCTTCTCCTCTGCATTCACCTGCAACTTGCTGCGGCTGAGCCCTTCAGGAGCAAGAAGCTTCTTAGTCTTTGCCCTGAGCTCAGCTGCATGTGTTTGCTGCACCATTTGCCTTTTGTTTGCTGCCTCTCACGTGCTCCAGGGCTTGCCTTGGCTTGGCTTAGACTTGGTCTTCAATTGCCCAAACCCCTCCGGGGACAAGAGCCATTAATTCCCAACAGAGCAGCTCTGCTGGGTTGTGGTAACAGCATCAGATCGCTAGATTTGCTCCTCATCTGCCATGCCTGTGTCTATAACACCCTCTGGCTGTCTCGGGCAGTAGGGGCTGTATCTGCCCACAGCCTTTGCATGTACCTGGGCTGCACTGGGAGGATCTCACAGAAAACAGCTCAATAGCTCAGCTCAACCCTCCCATGTCCCAGTACAGGGAAGTCTGGGCTTGAAATTAGAATGGATGATCTTTGCTGCTCCCAATCCAGGAACGTTTAATAGGGCATTTGTGGCTGATAAAGCAAAGCTCCTGTTTGCAGCTTTGTGCATTTCCTGCACTGCAGCCAGCAGGGCAGGATCCCAGCCTGTCGCCAGACAGGGCTCACTTTGTGCTAGTGCAGGAAGGTGCTCCATGAGGAAGAAGCCTTCTCGGTTGCCACCACATCAGCAGGTAGACTTTTTCCACCCTGTATGTCTAGACTTAACTCCTAGCAGCGGTAAGATCTGTCACAATAACCCTATAAAGGGGAATAACCTTTCTGAGCAAACTGAGTAATAGCATCATTCTTCCGCTTACCCGGTCAGCCCTGCTGCAGTTTGCAAGTAGATGTTAAATAGTAAACGCTTCTCTGTATGACCATGCCTGTTTAGGATCACCTGCTCAAGGCCATGGCTAACTATGCATAGAATACACCGAAACCAGATCATTTCATCCCAGCAGAGAGGGGACACCGAAGCCTTTGGGCCTTTGGGTGTGGGAGACTGCAGCAAACAACAACAGAAAGAACAATTTGCCTACGTGTAGAACGAAGTCTGTTTCAACTGGCTTGCTGCAAGGTGGACCTCACCAGTGTGACTGCTCAACCTGAACATGCCAGCAGCTACCAGGGGTCTGGCCGAGCGATGGGGACGCTGCAGGGACACAGGCACAGCGGGTGGTGCGGTGCCCTCCGACAGTTAGATCCTCACAGCCCTTGTGAAACTGTAGCTTGACATCAGCAGAACTTCTTGACATGTTTTGATGTAAGTATAACACTGTATTGTAGTTACGTGGTATATGCCAATATGTTAACAGTGTATACCGGTTAGTTAGGGTTTACTAATGTACTACATTTCAATAAAAAGCAATTTAAAAATACAGAGTTTGTGAGCTTGGTGTCTCTCAAAATACAGGTGGATGAGAGCATTGCCCAGTGACTCCAGTCCCTCCAGTATTTCTTACATGTATCTTTTATATATATATATATCTTTTGTATATATATACACACATATATATATAGTGTAGAACAACATTGTCAAAGGATCCATTTTCAGACAGGATTTTTCCCACTCTGTCATAAATACTCTGCAATAAATACTGGTTTATCTTACTATAATAGTGCATAAAAAGCTCAGGCCATTAAAAGCCACATGGTTCAAAGCAGTTTATGAATATACAGGAGACACTAATCCACCTTCACACAGCATTTGCCATCTGACAGATGGCACATAGAGATCAGGAACAGAGATAGTAACACAGAGAAGGATCTTTCAGCATCTTCTGCCAGTGCTCAAACCCTTCCTGCAGTAGATCCAGCCTTCAGAAACCACCGTGCAGCTCCCGAACACAGCTATGCCATCGAGATGAAGGTAGAGCCTTGAAAGATGAGCCAGCTAATAAATATTTATATTACAGTAGTGTACAAAGGCTCCAGCAGGGATTAGGGCATTACACTAACACAGAAGATAGATCATCCCCGGGTTAAAGGATTTATGGGCTAAAGAAAACATGGCATTCCCACCTTCCTGGGAGCCGGGTAATAATCACTGACATGGTGAATGTCAATGTTTTCTGCTGTTGTAACACTTTTAGAGTTTGTAGGGAGATTCTAATTAAAACAAGAATAGTGGTTCACTGAATTACTGGGAAGCTGGCCTGAAGCCAAGAGATGAGAAGGACCCACATGTCCTGCTTTCCTGTTTGCTGCAAAGGTCATCCTTGGACTTGATCACAAGTCCCATATGAGCTCCAGAACTGCAGAACAAGGACCAGAATGAAGCTGGCTGTAGCCTCCTGCACTGGGAGCTCTCTGCCAATAAATTACTGCATAAATTACAATGGGAGGGAGCATTTCAGTAATCTTTTCGTTGACAGCAGCTTCAGTGGGTCCCATGGGGCTGCACAGGAAGATTATTCGTTTGCCTGGTGTTTTACTATATAAGCACATCACTCTCGTCAAATTTGAACTGCCCTGGCAAAGGTCTTTCCAGTGCAGAATGCCACCGAGAAGCAGAGGAGGGGACCCCAACTGCCCACCGAGGACGGTGCAGGGGAGGTGGCGCTGGACGCACTCCGGGGAGCGGGGCTCGAACCTGCGGCCTCTTGGCTGTGGAGCCGC
>NW_009943337.1:0-31984 GCF_000696875.1 Nestor notabilis
ACTTGAGGGTGTTGGTTGATGAGAAACTTGAGCTGGCATGTGTGCTTGTAGCCCAGAAAGCCAGCCATATCCTGGGCTGCATTAAAAGAAGCGTGACCAGCAGGTTGAAGGAGGTGATCCTGCCCCTCTACTCTGCTCTTGTGAGACCTCACTTGGAGTATTGTGTACAGTTCTGGTGTCCTCAGCATAAAAAGGACATGGTGCTGTTGGAGCAAGTCCGGAGGAGGACCATGAGGATGATAAGGGGGCTGGAGCACCTCCTGTATGAAGACAGGCTGAGAAAGTTGGGGCTGTTCAGCCTGGAAAAGAGAAGACTGCGTGGAGACCTCATAGCAGCCTTCCAGCATCAGAAGGGGGCCTGTAAGGATGCTGGAGAGGGACTCTTCCTTGGGGACTGTAGTGGTAGGACAAGGGGGAGTGGGTTTAAAGTTTAACAGTGGAAGTTTAGATTAGATATAAGGAAGAAGTTCTTCACAGTGAGGGTGGTGAGGCACTGGAATAGGTTGCCCAAGGAAGCTGTGAATGCTCCAACCCTGGCAATGTTCAAAGCCAGGTTGGACAGAGCCTTGGATGACATAGTTCAGTGTGTGGTGTCCCTGCTCATGGCAGGGGGGGTGGAACTAGATGATCTTAAGGTCCTTTCCAACCCTAACCATTCTATGATTCTATGTTATCTGGGTTTCCAAAGCAAATCTCACTCTGTCAGTTTGGTATTGTTATACTTGTGGAAATTCCCAAGAAGAATGATTTGAGATGGATTATTTGGAGGGGAATAGACTTTTGCGTGATCCATTCCATCTCTCTTATGCTTTATCTTTTGCTTAAGTAATATTTAGCCTGGTTATTTTCAAAAAAAGCCTTGGACCAGTCTAACTGAAAGTAGTGAGTATAAGGAGAGACAGTTATATTCAGTAGATGTTAGGCGGTGCTAGATGTAATGATAGAGCAAGTCCAGTAGAGAACATTCAGCTCTATCTGACCTTGAAAATGGTACTGTTGAAATTCACAATATACAGTAGATGGCAATTTTCCATTCTGAAGCAACATAAGTAACAGACTGAAGTTAAGACCTGTAACAGTATGCTGTACAACAGGTCTTGGGCAAGACATCCTGAAGTGCACCCTTTGTGGTGTTTATATATGCATGCAGTTAAGCCAGTTTCATTGGGTGTCAGAGGATTTTTCACTTCCTTTCTCTCTTTCATTGCTCTTATCCCTAATAGTAGGCAGGAAACTGGTATTCACACACTTTTAAACAGAAAAAACCAAAACATTTACTGTTGTGTCCTATACCAAACAAAACTATAGATGTTCAAAGGTACTGGTACATTGATAAAAATCATTCCGGTCCTGATTAAATTCCAGCCATAAGTGGCAGAATGGAATGAATTACTCGATGGTGATGTGGTGACAAGTGCAGGGTGTGTGCTAATGCTTTCAGGCTGTGTAAGCAGTTAGGTATTCAGCAGCCCAGGTGTTACTTGCAGTTTTCAGGAAGCAAGCTAGTGTACTGTAAGTGAGGAATGGATGGTTTGTAGTCTGGCTCTTGTTATTTCAGTGACATGCTGTGCAGCTTCAGCAAAATGTCTGTTCTTTCTCCTTGCCTTTATGCTTAACTGCTGGAGGGATTTCTTAATAGTAGTTCTGGGGTTTATACAATATTATTGTTACCATTCATTGTCAGTGCCATTGGTAGTATCAATGGAGGAGTGAAAAAACTGACTTGGTATCAATACTGATCAGTTCTCTCATCTCATTTATTTATTTGCGTTGTTTGATCATTCAAAGTAATGAGTGTGAATTGCAGGCACATACTAAGTTTTGAATAACATTTTCTCATGTACTACAGTGACATCAGGAAAATCAAGTAAAGAAGCAGTACAGATACTGTATGTGGCTGTAAAAAAGTTAAAAGTAGGAGTATCAGTACAATGTATGATAATGAGACTAAAAAATGTCTTTAAAGAGAGGCCTGATTTGTGTTGAGGCTCTAAATATAAATACCAAAATACAGTCTTGAAATTGCAAACTTTCAAATGGCCTTTATCAGTAATAGTCATTATTCTTTATGTTTTTAAAACTAGCAGTTGGACTAGATGATCATTGTAGGTCCCTTCTCACTGAACTATTCTGTGCTATTTAATTCTAAAAGTTTAAGTATTTACTGAACAACCAAGCCTAAATTCCCTTCAAAATGGTCATAAGAACAGAGCATTAGAAATGAGAACACAGCATTTTAGGGGATTTATTATGAGCAACTGTGTTTTTGGTTCAATAACATAGCCATTAGCTTGCACAGTATATTCAGTGTTTCAATATTTGAATTCATCTTATAATTTTCAGTGAAACTGATAAGATTAAAATCTTGTACGTGGGCTACTGTATTTTTCTGAAACAAAAAATAAGTAGTCATGAACAAGGGATAATTTGTACTATTTTCCTTCTTTTTCTTCCCATCCTCTTGCCTTCTCTCCAGATCCTCAACAGTCCTGATAGATAAAATTATACTATATGATGTACAACTGTGTCTTTTCCCTAGGCAGCCTCTCACTGCTGCTAGTTATTCTTTGGCAGTCTGAATCTTTCATCTTGGCATTATGATACAGCCTGAATGAGAAAATTAACATTAATAGCAGCAGCGAGTGTGAGGAGAGGTAGTTTAGGCTGCTAAATTTCATTCCTGTCTAATACTGTTGAGGGGATTAGGACCACTGAGACTTGATGTGCATGGAAAAAGAACTGAGGCAGTGTGTTTGGACTTTATTTCCCCTTGTTCTTAGGAGAACATTCTTCTTGACTGCTCCATCTTTTCATCCTTTTTTATGAACTTATTTAAAAACATCCTCATGTGAATATATTTATTCAGAGAATAAATTCACCTGTGAGCAAACCCATTTGTATGGGTGAATAAGAATTTTGGCTTTTTTTTTTTTTTAGGTTCTTTTCTCCCATGAACGTCTGTAAAACAGTAGTAAAGGTTCAGTTTTGATAGCTCAAAATTGAGGAAGAGAACAAAACATATGTTAGAAGCCCCCATTATTTAAGGCAACTATTTTTTTTGTGTTTGGGAGGGTGGGGGTGGTTTAGGGTTTTTTTTAGTGTCCATGATTAGAAATTCAGATAAACTTTTGCTGTGATGCCAGACAGTGTTGCCAACATCAATGACAGAAGGGAAATGATAATTCTTATCAGCATCTAATTCAGGCAAATAGAGTGGAGGTTCATGTGATAATGTAAAGGCTCTTTATAGGCTCTCTTGGGTACTTTATTTGATTTTTTCAGAGGCTTTCTGTAAATAATGAGACACAAGAATACAGCGTTAAAGTATATGTTCAGATGAGATGAGAGGACTCACAGATAACACCGTGAGGAGTGGCTGGTTTTCACAGATTATTAGGGTTTATGAGAAAGGTGGCCGTGCCTCACCAGTAACCAGGGCGAGTGTTTGAAACTCTCTGAGAAGCAAGACCTTGTAGGGCAAGTGGTGCCTTGGTAGTTGTATCATTGATACCATGTAAGGCTAAGATGACCTGGGTACAATATCACAAATCCTGAATTTGGGAACATTGTAGCAAATCTGGGATTAGTGAGAAAAATGTAATTAAGTATGAAAGGTTGATTTAGGAGGAGGCAAGAGTAGAGATGAGGATGGGAAGAACAAATGTGGAAGTGGAGAGAAAATGGTATAAAAAAGTCAGGTCATACTTAAGCAGGCAGATGGTCAGTATGCCTGTTTGGACCTTGCACCTTATCACTGCAGTCTGTTCTGTCTTAGATTTAAACTTTGCTCTTGATTATTTTTTGTGTGAGAGTGTCCTCATGTGTGTGGACACGTGTGTGACCACCAGTGACCTTGAAGCAGAACTGTGCAGCAAGTAGGATGAGAAGATGGAGTCCAGCTACTAGAGAAAGGACCATAGATCACAGGAGGCCACAGGTCTGGGAGTAGCAATTGTAGGGACCAGCTACTGCAAAGACTGTGAGTCCAGGGCCAGCTGCCAGGGATCTGTGCATGTGCCGGTGGCCTCCTGTCTTGATCCCCGAATGGGATTGGGCTGGCTGTGCTGTTGGTATGTATGTGAGTGCTGCTTGAGTTTATGTGGGTTCCATCTGATTTGTCTGATTACATCAATCTGTGTGGTCAGGCATTTTAGCACCATGTGCATCCCTGACCCTTTGGCATATGTGTGGACCCATGCTGGGAGGGGGGACCCACAGCATTCAGCCTCCCTCACTCTAGGTGTGGAGGAACCACAGGTTGCAGAGCCCACATGTAGATGAGGCCCTCAGTGATGTGGTTTACTAACAAACTTGTTGGTCCTGGGGTAAAGGTGGACTTGATGATCATAAAGGTCTTTTCCAGCTTAGTTGATTCTGTGATTAAGCCACACAGTACCTGCAGGGGCACAGAGAACCACATAGTGAGTGGTGAGCCCCTGGCTATGTGGGGCTCAGTGCAGACTATCATGGGGCAGGTTGGGGCAGCAGCCCCCAGGAGGCCCTGTTCCACCATGCCCCAGAGGTGGGCGAACAGAACCAAGAGAGTGATTGGCTGGTGACCTCAGGACTACCAGGCATGGCCATGGAGATGGAGTGTCCTCTAAATACACACCAGGGACAGATGCCATCAAGTATAGTCCCAGATGTAGCATGGGGGCATGCCTCATACCCTGTCTGCCCATTTTGGGCCACCACATGGCTGTCACCTGACAAACAGATCATGGGGTATTTATTAGACCTTAAAGCCACCTGCAGTAAGCAGACTTGTCAAGCTGTGAGCATTACACTTGAGATTTGTCATCTTGTCCTATCCTGAGGAGCTGCTGGGCCCGATCTGTGGGGAGCCTTCTTTCCTGCTCTGTCATCTCACATTCTGGATGGGGCACCCTTGATCTTCTCCTGTGAGTAGTTTCCAGTTGTTCAAAAGTTCATTTGTACTTTTCAAGTGTACGTATGGACCTCTACTCAAACTGTACCTATACTGACATATTTGTTTCCGAGAATCTTACAAGGGAATATCTCTGTGAAGCAAGTCGTGTATGCTACTTTGTCTAGAATTTAAGTGCGTTGATTCCATTCTCATTATGAGTTTCTTACTGTGTTGAATAAGCATTTATGGTTTATTTTCCAGACCACCTGAGGTGGCTTCCCTTCACACAACTGATTCAAAAACAGTTCACTGTGATTAGTTAACATTTGAACACCTTTGTTGCATTATTTACAGAAATCTGCTCTCAGCTCACTAGTCGAAGCATTTGTTGTACAGCATTGCTAACTTTCATTTTTCCAGAATTGTCTGTGATTACTGTAGTCTTCCTAAGGTATGTAATCAGTCTGGCCTTTTCTGGGAAGGTGCTAGCCTAATGGTCCTATGATAAAGAAAACCACAGTGTAAACCAGCTATGCATGTGGAGATGGATTGGACTACTAGGTTTGTAATTCCCACATCCCTCTTTATCAGCAGTTAATTTTCTCATCTAGCAGGTCTCTTGGAGTCCCAATGGGCTGTGAGGGGTTGATCTGTGCCTGTTGCAACAAAGTGACTTTAGCTGTCCCTCTCATTCCTTTGCTTATCACAATGTGACAGAAGACACTTATGACTGAATAATTAAAAATGGTTAATTCAAGTGATTTGTTCAAATAAGCAAGATTGTTAAAGTAAGCATCAGCATTGTTGGCACAACTTTACTCTTACCAACTTTGTTGCACAGGATTAGAAGGTTAGAATGGATAACTAAGATAAAAATCACAGAGGTATTTTACAGTGCAGCTGCTTTTGGCATGAGTGTATGTCTGGTGCAGTCACACACAAGGGCATCCATTACTGTCAAAATTCTGTATCTAGCAGCATAAGAAGCAATGAAGGCCTTAAAATCATTATTTTTAAAAATCTTTTGCTAAAGCATATTAAATTACAACACTGCAAAATACTTCTAGAGTAATTCTCTACAGATTGGCTGTTCTGGAAAAAATAATTTAGAAAAATATAGAAGCATATATTGTTTGTGTTCCCAAACTTTGGGAGCAAACCCAAATTTATATGCAGGTTAGAATTTGCCTGAATGTTCCATTCATAAACAGTAATAAACTGGAACAGAGTTAATATTTTACCATTTTGACATTACTTTCTAGTGCTACACTACTAAGTTTGTATCTGCTTTTGCTATTCTAAATAGGCATTATGTTTAAAACATATAGGATTAGTTTTAAACTCTCTATAAACAGAAACAGTAATGTAATATAAACAGGAACATTAAAGTATTACAAGGATACATTTTTTAAAAAACAAATAAAATTGGAATGTGGTTATTTGAAGTCACCTAGAATATTATAGACTTGATGGCATTACGACCCAATTTTACTAACCTTTCTATAGTCCTTGGTAGTTAAACTGGAAATGTTGAATGAAGGCTTTTGCCTTTTTTGGGTACATGAGAAATTTCCCCCAGACTGGATTTTCTTAAAAATGTTTAAAGGGAAAGAATTAATAGTCTAGCAGGCTAGGTTTCAGGAAGGTGCATCGTATTTCATTTTGTATATGTTTTTGTTAAAGATGAAAGTGTCATATTTATTTTAGTCTATTCATGGTGATTGAGTTATCCAAAGTAGAGAGAATTCTTTTTTACATTGAATGAGGTGCTTTTCATAAAAGAATGAGTGCATCTCATCACTTCTGATTTCATTAAAATTGATAAAAAATTTTAAAGGAAGTATCAATTAGCTGAAAACCAGAGTAGTTGAAGGTGGTTTTTTTTCTCCCCTTAACTTCTGGTATTTGCATACTGAAAATGTCACATTCAATTTGATACTTACATTGACAACTCTCTGCTGTTGATGCGCATTTGAAAGAATGGCACTCTTTATTTGCTAGACTTGTGAGAGAAGTAAAACCTGACTTCATCATCACTTCATCATTTGCGAATCTCTTTCAGTACCTTTTAATACTTGTAATAAACCCCTAAAGATGTGATGAAAATTACAGTAGACATACTCAAGGGGATAATGCTAAAGAAGGTGTAAATTTAATACAAAAGCAAAACATCTGTTAAAAGATGTTTCCTAGGGCTAATGCAGCATAAAATACTGGATACTGAGTAGATGTGGGTGGCAATGGGAGTGGAGGCTGTCTATACCTCAGAAGAAATGCTAACTCTTGTCATCAACTAAATAATCTTTAAAAAGCTAGGGGAAAGGAAGTTTTACTTTATCAAAGTTTTACCTTTTGCCTTTCCACCAGTTTTAACACTCTTTCTTTTAAAATACACTGCCGGAAATCTCTCTTATCTTGACACATTGGCTATGTGTGCGTGTGGGAGAGGGAGAAAAAAGAGAAGAATGAGTGTTTATGAAGAAAGGGAGAGAGGTGCATGCAGTTTGGGAGCATACACAGCAAAGTATGAAATTACGTTAACATAAATGCTTAGGACAGGCAAAAGGTTGGAGGAAGCTTCTTTTTGTATTATTATCTGATACAGCAAGGAAATACTCAGTATCACAGTATCCAAGAAAGATCTTGAAGGTCATTTCCACTTCTAGATCACAGTAATTGAGCTTGTTTCTGATATTAAAAACTTAGGAAATTATGCTTAACTCAGGAATTTCTCTAGTTCAAAGCTAGTGAATGTTCATCTAGGTATAAGGTCAGTGGCTTGGACTTTTGAGTAGGAATACAATTGAAAGAATGTCTAAGATGTCTGTTCTCAGCTGTGATGTACTTCCTAGGTAAGCATGATATTCCCTGGCATCTCTTCTGGTTTTGATAGGGGCTGGTACCCAGCAGGTGTCTGTAACAGCATCTAGCCATTGCATCACTCTTCTCTCCTGGGCCTTCTTTCCGAGTTTTTCCCTGAAAAAGAGCATTTAGCCCATGAGACTCTCAGTCATTTTGCTTATGTAACTATTGCTAAAATAGACCCTAATAGAGCATACAGCTTGTATAAATTGTAAATAAATGACACTTTATTTATTGTATTTTTAACTTTCATGCCTTCTGCTGTCTTAATCTCTGTTGTCTTGAAAGCAAACCTAGTTCTGGTTAATTACAGTGTAGCCTAAAGTGCTTGAAGATCACACTGAGATTCAACAAACTGTACACTTACTCTGTTACAGATTTTCTTGTATATATTCATTGTTGTTACTGGCAATTACTTATTTTTACAATCAGTAGAAAATGAAGGTAGTAATATCTTTATTGTTCATCACATGATAAGAACTTGACCTGAACCATAGAAGGATGGTAGAAGCTATGTGGAGCAAGGGTCATACAATGGGGAAGATCACATGTGCGTATTTTAAACATAGTCTAAATGCTTTGGACTAAAATACTACAGAATTTAGATTTCGATGTGTCTTGTTAATACTTAACATATGAACTGTTTAAAAAAGGGGAGTAAAAGTGTTGTATTGTGAATCTTGCAATGAAGACCCACTCCTATAGTCAGAGAAAGAAGTTTCCATTTAAAACAGCAGCCATGAGTGTCTAAAGAAAAAGCCTATTCTGTAAAACAAATGCTTAATATTATTTTAATTTTATTTTTGAACATGGTGAAAGATAAAATACCAGAGATTTTAACATGAGTATTAGAATACAAAAATTAGAACACTGAATAAGCATACTGTGCATTCATTATAACTCCTACCCAATAAAATATCTTGTAGCTATGACTTAGAAGACATTCGTTTTGCTGCGTAAATTGTAACGTGTTAAACATACAAATCCTTGTTGGCCTTCATTTGAGCCGCAGGAGTTTTGCCTCAGATTTGGACATACCCAGAACATTGTGATCCTTACTGGGATAAAATTTGAATGTTTCTCTGGGAGAAAAGTTTAGGAATTTAATTATTTTCTCTAAAAGTTGTTCAGTGCTTATGCATAACCAAGATGCTTTGATATTGCATGCACTGAAAAAATACGATAGAAAAATATTTGGAAATGCTTTTTTTCATTTTCTGAAAAGGATTTTTATTCATGCAGTAATGCAAATAAAAACTTAATAAATATTTAAACATTTAAACTTTGACTTTATTCAAGAGTAGCTATGCTGATGTTATAGTTTCATAATGAAACATTGTGTTGTTAAGCCCTAGCTAATAAACTCTGGCAAGATGCAGAATTTATTAGCCTAAATGTGGCCCTTTAATGCAGCTATGTTCCTCTGGGAGTTGAGCAAGTATAGCCCAGCCGTGTCTCCTACAGATGTGTAGGCATATGCCAGTAACAGTTTAAGTGATCTTGTAGAACTTAGACTTGCAATTTTTACATTAATAATAAAACAAGGTTTTGTTCATCCTTATTCCCCACTGAAGTCATTCTATGGGCACATGAGAATAATTAAAATGTCCAGAAAATCTACGGTTGTGTTGGTTATGGTTATCAATTTTCTAATTTTCTACAAGTAGAGACAGGTTTAGCATTACCTTTTCAGCACATTTTGTTTTCTGGGTGATTATATAATAATTAATTTATATAACTATAGATTTTTTTTTTCCCCCATGAGCCTGAAGCTCCATTTCATGGAGGTCTTATTCTCTATATGTCAGTGGTAAAAAGAAGTGTCATTTATTTGTTTTTGATCAAGCAGTTTGGGCTTCCTGCGCTCACTCGTCAATGATTTATCTGTCATCCTAGTTCTGTCACTATGACAAATGAATATTAGAAATCCACAGAAAACTTCTGAGACTGAGAAAGTGGTTTTACTGTCATTCCACTTTCATCTTAGGATGTTCAAGTATGAATCACTTATTTGGCTACAATCCTATTCCAAAATGTGTATTTTAGTGTCATAAACCCATAACCTGTATAATCTGCAGATCAATTTTGCAATGGCTTTAAGAAAGGTAAGGTTTTAACTCATTGGTACAATGTTTTTTAAACACTTGTTTAGTCCACACTTCCCACAAAAGGGAAGTTTAACATTTATAAAATACTGAAGTTAGTTATAGTTGCTACAGGTACTATTTTTCCAATAGCATCATTTCTTACAAAACATTTTATTTCAGTATAATTGCTTTTTTTAAATACTTGCTGAAATCAGTCAAAATGCTTTGATATCTTTCAGCAATAAAGCATATATACATAAGCTATGTATGCATTTATCTATTTACATTTATAAATACATACATGTGCCTTGTATTCATGTACAGGTATATAATCAAATATATAAGAAATCAAATTTTTTAGCATGAATTTGGAACCTGTAATATTTAAATCTGTTGTTTGCTACCTTAATAGATTTCACTTTCAAAAAGATGTAAAAGCCTGATTCTCCTTTTGAAAACTATTCAAACTATTACCTGATTATTCTGTCTTTACAAGTAATATTTTTATTCTTTGTATAATTTTTGTGTGGGAAAGCGTATGCATTTGAAGAGTCAATGGGCATCTCTTTTGGGGTTTTTTTTTAGTTTGTTTGTTTTTTGCTTTTTGGGTTTTTTTTTTTTTTTTATCCTTGAGCATCTGGAATCCACTAACTGTGAGCAAAAGCCACTGTCTACTGAACTGTATCAAAAAGCTGACAGTTGGCTCTATGGCTTGCAAAATAAGCACATGAATAAATGTACTAGGAAATATATTAACCCGTCATTTTTATCACTGATGTCTTTCCTACAAAGAATAGGAGTATGTTAAACTTACCTTTTCATTTTCCCTTATGTGAAATTACTTTTTCCCTTTAGGATGCACTCTTCCACAAAAAAGTAATAATGTAGTTGATTGTACTGGCTCCCATCTTATCTTTTAAAGGATATTGCTGCATTCTTTTATTTATGTACAGAGCCAGAGGCTGCTTTTAAAATATTTCAGCTGCTTAAATGAAAATATGATTTAAAAATAAAAAGTATTAATGAATCTGTGGATGATTACATTCTATTCCAGAATCTTATTTAAAACAAAGCAAGCAAGTTTTAGCGGGTGCATAGGTACAAACACTTATCTCTCTGTTGGGGTTGGTTGAATTTTTAAGTACTTGGAATGGATGTGATTACTGAGAAATGCTATTGCCTAGGAATTGTGTCAATCATTTGCTTACAAATAGAGGAAAGTGTTTTTTGAAAGTATTATCTTAGTAAAATAGAACATATATTCTGCTAATATATTTAAATCACAGTTAATGAAAACACTTAAGTAGCTAAGCTTTGCTGCACAGATGGCAAAACATCTACTGCTTCTATTCTGTACATCATCATTAGGTAAAAATTCTCATGAATCAGCATTCAACTTTCTGCCACTGAACAAACAGTGTAGTACTTGGAGAGCAGGGGGTGGGGGAAGATAGACAAACCAAATACACTTCTACAAATGGTTGCACATTTATATTAGAAATGGTGTAGGGTTTTACAACTTTTTCTGTTTAGCAAACAGCTAAGAAAAAAAGCTATGTTCTTGTAGAAACTCTTCAGTAAGATTTCTCTTGCCAGGGGAAATGGTGTGGGCATACTGGGCTTCACCATGCTCACATGGAGAGCACCACATACCCTGTGCCCCTTGGTGCTGCTCATCAGTACCACAAAGCTGTTCACAGTTGTTGTTTGGGCTCTTGCTCCTTTTTCCATCTGCTGCTTCCTGGCCTGCAGCACAACTAAAGAAACCTCTGCTGTCCCCACTGGTGCAGCCTGACTGTGTTGCTCTCGTGCTGTGTTAAGAATTGGGGTTCTCTCAAGCAAACCAGCTGCTGGCTTGGGCTCACCATCCGCTTTGCTGAAGAGTCAAGCATAATTGAACACTACAGAGCAGAGTTGCCGGAGGAGGAGGAGAGAAACACTTATTCCTCATCAGATGTGTGGTAGGATTTCAGTGTTTCGAAGGACCTATCAGACTACTCTTTGAATTAAGGAAGCAATGCATGTGCCTTGTAGTTTCCACTCTGATAGTCTACAGATTTAGCTAATATGTGATAAAATCTCCTTTATTTTTGGAAGCAAAACCATATTGTGGTGTATTAGCTAAAAGCAGAATAAAATTCAGTGGTGAAAAACTTCAGTGCCACACTTAATCTCACTGACTGCAACATTTAATTGAAGTGCAACACCAGTTTTATAGACCAGTTTTATAGATCAGTTTTATAGATTTGATTGTCTCTACAATCAAATCTATGGTTAGACCAAAGCTATTTTCCAGTTAGATTCTCATGGAGATCTCATTCTCGTGAAGCATACAGGAAATTAACCAATAGATTATTTACTTCATGAAATTTCAGTCTCCAGAAAAGGTTAAGAAATGTTCTTCTGATTTCTTCAAGCTTTTCTTTATCCTGTATTACCTCATTAGTGACAGTTTATAAACCTGTTTCAAAAAACATTTCTAATTAGTGGCAGTTAAACAGCTTTTGCTAAAATAGTAGGACTAAAAAGATCATGAGTGATTGTCATCAGACTAAATTGTACATAGGGATTAATTATATATACTTGTACAAGCATTATATATACATTATACAAGCTTTTAATAATGAAGTCTTTGAAAAGTCTTAGCTTTAGAGACATCATGCTGTACATTGCTTGTCCTATATTTTATGAATTTCTAGCATAAACACAGGCTTTTTATTTTTTTTACCATGATTATGCATTCACACTAGAAATGCAACATGGTCAATTTTAAAGTGCAATTTAAAAGTTAGCTCTTGTTCAAAGAATTGCACATTAATTATGGGTTTAATCTGTGGTCACTGAAGGAGACCTACTGAATATTCTTGAACCACTTTTCTGGGACCCAAAAGTGATTCTTTCTCATGAGTAGCACTAGGATTTACTCTTCTTTTAGCTATTTCCTAGGGGAAAGATTTAGGAAAATAAAATCCAATATTACTGTAACTATCATCTTAAGCTTAAAATGCCAATATCTAGCTGCTTCCTTTAGCTTGACATTTTTTTTTTTTTCTTTTTTTTAATGGAGCCAATATGTTGGAGGGTAGGAGGATGAAGAAGTCAAAGAGAATATGTTGTTAGGCTGTTACTTTCCAATAATAGAGTGATTTTTGCCACATGAGCTTTAGATATCTTTAGGCAAGAGAATCTATGTAGCATAATGGCAGCTGAATTTCTGCCCTTTCTTTAGGTCCTTTTGGGAATTTAGTTTTATTGGGTGGTTTGTCTAGATAAACATAGGTATAGTTTAAAATGTCCTTAAACATCATACCTGGCTTAGACAAGAAGTTCTGTAGAATGATGTATTATCTTGCTATAGCGTAAGCCGTTAAAATGTCACCATAATTAGCTGTTTATAACAATCCCATGAGAAGTGCAGAATGAAACTCCTCATTGCCTGCTTGTTTCCTTGCACCAGTATTCTTCTTGTTTGCTTGTAACTGTAGAGTTGAGTTGCTGACAAAGATTCTCTTGTTATTTTGTTCTGAATAACCTTTTGGTTGGGGTTGGGGTTTTTTTGGTTTTTTGTTTTTTTTTTGTTTGGTTGGTTGGTTTTGTGGTTTTGGGGGTTTTGTTTGTTTGTTTGTTTGTTTGTTTTTTAATACCTTTGACTATAGAAAGGTAAGAGTTAAAACCAGTAGTCTGTTAGGTTAAAATTTGGATGAGCTACTTTCCATTCTTGGAAATACTCCATGTAATTCCTGTAAGCAGAGGTATCCATACCATATCCCCTATATGCTCGCTGTGTGGCCGGACTGAGTCCATCCTGTTTTGCTATCTATTTTCTTGCCTTTGAACTGCAGTACTTGGGTTTGGCAAGGCAAGATTGCCTACTCTGGGTGAGAACCTACACACTTGATGTAGACATCACCATTGTGTGGTGGCTGCTTCAAGTAAACAAAGTGGTTTCCCTGATAACTTTCTTGCAATTTGATCACTGCTCTTATTAGGAAGCTGTTCATACAAAATGATTCATATTTATATAGTACTTGGCAGCATATTTTGATGTTACTCCTAGAAGAGAAAGTTTAGAGACAAAAGTGGTTTGGTCACTTTATATTCAACTTCTATTTCCTTTTAAATACAAGATTGCTTTTCAATGTACTACCCAAGTAAAATGGCTTGGTTTAAGTTCCTGTCAGGACAAATGCTTTAAATCTTAGAAGCTGGTGTTTATGATTAAGCCTATTATGTCATGGAGACTGCTGGAAGTTTATCCCCTGTGACGCTCAGAATCTTAATTTTGGCTAAGCTATTAATGATTACTGGTGTCTCAGTAACATCTTGCATTTGCAAGGAAGTTTCTTTGCAAAATGTGATCAAAGTAATGAGTGTCTAGAGTCTGTTCCATCATACCTGTATTGTCCAGCACCTGTGGAATAACCACAAGAGGTTCCCATGTCTAGGATGGAAGATTTCATGCTGAGTTACGCTTGCCAGTGTTACCTGTTGTTGACACATCACACATTTCTAATGTCTTACTGTTGTTTCACTCTCTTATGTTGTTAAGGCTGATCCTGACAGCTCATAAATAAAAAACAAGCCTCTAGCCATCTAAGCTCTTGCCTTAAAGCCATCTAAGCTCTTGCCTTAAGCACTTTTATCATATGAAATGCATGTAAATAAGATTACAATTTGGCCTAGTTAAGTATTACTGGGGAAAAAAAAAAGAGAGAGAGAGAAAGAAAAAAAGAAAAAAAATTCCTGGTAAGGCCTTATTTTAGTGTAGGTGGTAGAGATAATTAATACTAAAACCTCAGAGAATGCATATATGTTTGGTGGTTTTTTCCCTATTCAGCCTGTCACTCTGCAGAATTTTTCCCAAGAATTTAAAAATAGAGCAAACTTAAACTCAGATCTCTTTTCCAAGGGTAAGATCAATAGCTTGATTAACATATGTGGTAATGAAAGTAAGTGTTGACATGCTGAACTAAACAGAATTTGAGGAACAGCTAAACAAAGAGCTTTAGTTCAAAATCTGTTGATACCTTTGGTCATTGTTCTCTTTGGGAAGTGACTTTCAAGGTATATGCCTACCCTGTTTAAATTTCAATCATCTCATTAGTCTCCTTTGATGTGTCAACTGTGATAGCTCTAAGAACACTGTGTGTGAGCAGAGTGAAAGTGAATGAAGCTGAAAGACTTGCTCTCCTAAGTAGTCAAGAATGGTTTAAGAAGAATATTGTCTGTTATTACCTCACATTTGGATAGACTGGAAAACAAATGGAGTGGAAATCCATCAGTCCCTTATTCATTCTGCAAGTGTTATACCTTCTCAAAATAAAGAAGTTCTGTGATATGCAAAACTAGTTGTTTTTTTTTTTTTCCCTGGGAATTTGTGGCCATTGAGACCATGTCAGTAGCTATCATCCATTATTCATTTAAAAGAAGGTTGAAATTTCCTGTATTTCCTGTCCTTGTATTAATTTTTTGAGAAACCAGGGGCTGAAATTCATTTGAATCTTTTACCATTGTATTCAAGATAGCATGAAGGAGCAATTAAATTATGGTAGTGAATGTATTAAGAATAATACTTATTTTGTTAGACAGGTGGAAATAAATCCCATAAGTTAAACCTGGAATAACATTTATTAGTAAATCAACTGTGGAACAATGAAAGTTAGGTGAATGACCAGATTTAGAGTATTTAGTAACTGATGAGAGAGAGAGAAGTCTTCAGAATTCTGCATGGGCAGGAGAAAGAAAATGGAAGAATGTACCAGTGTTAATTTCCCTTCCTTGATCCCACGCATTCTGACAAAATTTGCACATTAGATGTCAAGGAGGCTGCAGCTTACTGACAATTACATTAGGGTAATATTGATTGTAAAAAGTAAAAATACATTATTTTATGTCTTTGTTCTCTGTCAGTAGTTTGAAATCACTGCAGTCCACAAATCAAACTACTCAAAACACAGCTTACTGTGGCTTGGCTGTGGTTAGATTTTTTTGTTGGTTTTTATTTGGGTTTTGTTTGGGGATTTTTGTTAGTCCTCACTAGGAAATAAAATACTTCCTCTGATGATGATGTTTGTCCTCTTCCTTGCCTGTCCAAGTTTGGTAACGCTGTATCAGTTGGAGGACTGCCCTGGTATCCTCAACAAAAAAGGGATTTTTAGATACACTATAGCAATTGCTTCAGCAACTTCTTTTTCCCTGAAACTGGCATCAAAGATTCCTAAAATACCACCTAGAGGTAGGTTTACTTTGATTTTCCACTTGCTGCTGTTACTTGTAGGGTTAAAGTAAAGTCATGAGTGACTACATCTATTGACAATGTAAATGATAGAGTAGTGGTTACAGTGATGTGCTAGCACACTGGAAAGAAGTTAATTGATACAGTTTACTGCTGATCGCACTAGCAGACACCTACATGTCAGGTTCTGTACCACCTACATAGTGTTCTGTAGAATGTGATGTACTTGCAAGCCTTGCTGGGCAAATGGATTCAAAGAAACAACACAGTATATAACACAAAAGGCAGGTTAGGTGTTCCTAACATGCTCATATAATCTTATTTGGAGAAGAGCATGTTCATGTTGAATGCAGCTCAGTCTAATGTCTCTCTCATTTCTAAAATTTATAATTTGAACATTTGTATGATCATATGGATCAGACAATGGGTCAGTCTAGTCTAACATGCAAAAGTGGCCAATGAGGGATGCTAAAAGAGAAGTCTAATAATGAAGTAAGCATAAAATCATAATTACTCAGACTTATCTTTCTCGCCTCCAAGAATTTGCAGTATGAGGATTTTTGGGCCATAGGTGGTATTTCTCTTCAATTTTGGTATATGTATAAACAAAGTTACTGAAAACCCTCAGATACTGTGAAGACCTGTGTTCATTTTTTAACATTGTTCCAGCTGGTCAGTCTGGTGCCATTCAGGTACATGAACAATTACTTGTACGTTATTACTGAAAAGTGCTTCTTGATGCATGTCTTTACTGTTACAAGAGGCTGATGCATTGTCCCAGGCTGTCAGAATGGTTATAGATGGATCCATTCTTCCTTGGGAAAGTAGCTGCAAATGTCCGATCCTTAAGAAAGAAAGTACATATGGAAATCAGTATTCATTTACACCTCTTTTGCTGTTATGAGAAAGCATAGCTTTTTAAAATAAAACCTGACATACTGATTAAAGACACTACTATAAGGATGTAGAAGGAAAGCAGTCTAAAATACACCTTTATTGCATTGACACGTTTGTGATGAAATACAAAAATTAGTAAAAACTGCAGAGTCAAATTTCATTAAAATAAAACCCCCTCATCCACCCTCTTCCCTGCCCGTCCTTTTCACAGCAGTCACAAATGGTACTTGTGCCACTCACTTGGCTGTTTGTACAGTCATAAACTCTTTTTTCTCATGCTGGTTGCCAAGCAACTATTATTGTATTTCATGCCTTGCACTGCAGGCATTAATTTCTGTCATGTTCCTTTGTTTATTATATACTAAAGAAACATTTATAGAGGAAAATGAGGACACTTGTAAGGAAAACAAAAAAAAAATATTTGGGAACAATCCAGGACAAAGAACTTATACGGTCATTTCAGAGAGAACCAAAAAGCTGTCTTCCAGCATGTGCAAAGTCAAATGGGAACTTACTAAGAGTCAATCTTTATGGAATATACCAAATATCCAAAAGTTAAGCAAAGGGAGAACTGGCATTTGACTAGGGTTAGGGACATGCTTCTCCTAGTCCTTTCTTCCTTCCTATTCTCTATCTGTGTTTTAGATGTTTTACCGGTACATAGCTACAGAGTTCTTCATGCTCTCCAGTATAGGTATGCCCTCATTGCCCCTAAAACTGGCATGCATAATTCCCAACTTCAGTTTGAATAGAAAGGATTCTTTCAAGCAGATCAGTAATTAAGTAAAATTAATTCTTTTTATAGTCACAGTTTAACCTGGATGATTTTTCTTTCTGACAGTGAATTGGTTTCCTCCTCTGTAGAAGAAGGAAAAGAAAATGACTTAATAGAAAGATTATTTCTTTGTTGAAGCTATTATTTATTAATACTACTTTTTTCAATCTAGTTATTATAGTAGCTATGGTCAATTTGATTGATGATCAAATCCCCAAATCCTTTGGGTGTTTTTGCAACTGTGTAACAGCAAGGCAAACTGGATCAGCTGGAGTTAGCCAAAATTATTAATATATTGATCATATTCAGCAACTGATTTTATCCTTTGTGCACAAGCAGTGTTGACTAGTGAATATACTTGCTGAGCTGTTCTCTCAACTTTGCAAATTGTAGGAAGAATGACTGGTAAATTGAGAAATATGTATAGGTAGAGGTTTCACTTGACAATTGTGAAATTATTTTTAACATACTCTAGTGGGTTGGGAAGTAAAACATCAATAAAAATGCTTACATCTTTTCATTTTCAAAGACCTTTATGACAATACATTTATCCTCACAATGCCACTGGGGAAAGTAGAGAAGTATTAGCATTTCTGCTTTACAAAGAAAATGAAACCATGTTTGTTTGATACAACAGAAGCGCTTAACGTCGGAGGCAGGATTAGTAACCTAGTCCTTTGAGTTTAGCTTTCATGGGGATAATCTTTACTGGTGAAATAGTAAGCTTTATTTTTGTTGTTGCATGGTGGTATACTACAGCTGAGGAAAAGTAACTTCCAAGGTTATTCTTTTTTTCTGATTCTTAATGTTTGCAGCTAACCTTCGCATTTTAAGGGATGACTTCTTTAGCCAGGATTGCTGTTTATCTAATCTAAAGTAGTTCCCAGTGATAAAATCTCACAATAATGACTGTTTTGTTTTGATAGTTAAGTACAATTTACACTGATAATGTAGCAGAGAAATTGCCTAGTGATTCTGCCTGAAGAATATATTTCTGTATCTCTTTCTTTATCTGAGAAGCATCTCTACTGGTGATGTACTAGTTGAGTATAAAGGAGTAATTAATGCAAAAAAGAGATTTAAGTATAGAAACTGCTTCCAGTTGTAAGTGACTGTGGCAGAATTGAACCAAACACTGTACCTGTTTACTGTACTTGAATTTCTGCTCCCTGCCACCTAAATAACGTAGCTGTCTGGGAACATGAAAGAGCAGGGAGGCTGTGAAGGTGCTCTGCCAGCCCTCCTTCTCAGGTGCCTGAACCTCCTTCCAGAGGTGCCAGTGGGGAACTGAATTGTGTGTTACCAACAAAAGGTATGACATCATACTGTCCTTCCATAGCTTTTCTTTTTTTATCTTTTAAAGTACGGAAGCCAGAAAACTGATAGAGCGTGGAAGGGCCTGTGCACATAGGGAAGTGTGCTAGTGGTCTGTGTGTAGGAAAAAACTTAAGCCCAGGCAAGGTACTTAAACATCTGAATGGAATATACATATATATATATATGTGTGTATGTATATGTTTTGGGGATTTTTTTAAATTTTACATTCCATGTTGATACATGAGCTGCATCCTTCTGAAATAAATATTAGGAACAAAACTGCGTAAAATCAATAGTATGAAAGGTATGCCTCACTGCAGTCATTAAAAGATTTCTTTTAAAAAAAGATTAAATATTCACGCTGCAACAAAGAGGAAAATTTGTGCAGTAGGTGCCAGAAAGCATGTAACTTCAAAAAGGAATAATGTTGTTTTAAAAAATGCTGTCTTGGAAGTCTGCAAGAAAGTGCATTCATGTTTTTAATAAGGACCTGCCAGGATCTGCATTTGTGCATAAATCAATGTATGATAAAGATGTAACTGCCAAGGTAGATGATTGAATACTGTGTCTCCTTTGGGAAGACACAGTGGCTTTTCAAGTGGCTTTTGCTCCTCTCCCTAGAGGTAACACAAAATACATAAGTACAATCTAACTGAAAGAAAGCTTCATATTCTGTCTCAACTCCATTTAGGTATATAATACAAGGGTTTCATCTTCTGGGTACTGTTGCTTCGATTTCTGCAGGATTTCTGCAGGAGACTGTACCAACAAATACCAATTAGCTAGCAGCTTGCTGGGAAGAAATACTTGCTTTTTGTTTTCTTTGGGCAAAGAACCAATAACACTCAAAAGAAAGACCGGGAGTTCCCCCACATTGTTTTGGGCTTAATGCTTCTGCTTGATGTGCCTTCTACTTGCTTTCTCAGGATCTACCATTTTCTGCAGTTCAATAATAGCACTCAGAGAGGACCATGGATTCAGTCAAAGCAAACTTGGAGTTGCTATTGCAATGTGGCCAGTGCTGTGTTGTTTGGCTGACATCCTCTTGTGTAAGCATAAAACGGTTCTACTTTTAATTCTGCAGGATACTGACAAAACAAAAACCAGCTCTGCTAAAAGTAGAATAACTTGTTAAATAACTATTTTGAAAGTAAACACTTTACTCTTCTAGAGATTAAGTGATGTTCTAATGGATTTCCTCTCACATCCAGTAATCACCTGGAGTATAATGTGATTTAGGAATCATTACAAGCTAAAACCTACTACTCTACTGATTTACCTGTAACAAATATTGCAGAAAATAAGATCCTGGTGAAAATGGGTAATTGAAAAAAGTGTAGCACATAATTTGTTTACAGTATGCTAGACAACAAACAGTTGAATAGAAGCACAAAAGAGATTGAGGAGATTAGCCCTATTCTCTTGAATTACATGTGTTCAGATATTAATGTATCTTTGATTTAATGAGGAAAACTAAGGTCTTTCTTACAACTAAAAATGATCTACAGGTGACTTATTCCACCATTATAACTGTTCCAGTTGCCAGAAGATAGTCATGCTGTTTCTAACAAATGTCACTTATTTGGTGATTGCAGTTCCAATTCAGTCTGCAAATACATTAATAGTCTTGCCTTGGCTATGATTTTACTTTCCTGGTGACTACCGTGCCTAGAAGAAGCTCTGTTAAGGATTCCTCTTCCCATGCAATCCCCCCCTGCCGACAACTGCCACCACGCAGCTTTACTGCCCAGTGCTGGGCATTCGCCCCTCCATGTTACCCAGGTACCAGCAATCTTTCTTGTCTTTACAGGGTCTTTGGATTTAGGAGCATTTTAACATGACCTTATATTTTAAAGAGCTCCATAGCTGTCTGGATATGAGAACCTGTTTATAGCTATCGAGGTGAACAATATTATGCCATTTAATTGCTGTTTTGTAGAGCACATGCTTTTTCTTTAGTGTTGCTGTTGCCTCATTACATTGACAGTGGAGCCCATTAAACCTGTGTACACAAGAAAATTGAATGAACTTAGATAAATTAGATCAGGCCTCTTGTGTAGACAGTCTTAGTTTGGGGAAGAGCATCTTACAAAAATTTAGATAAAGTAAACATAAGGCGGCATATTAGCCACAGAGGAGCGTGCACTGATTTAACTTAATCACTTTCTAAAGATTTTTTAAGATTTCTTTTGGGTTTTTTGTTTCCTACAGTGGTTCAATTCCCTTGTGTAGAGAACTTACTAGGTTATATTTTTCCTGTACAACATTAAGAAACTTTCCGGAAGATCCCTATATTACCTATGAGGCTAGAAGAATTCGAGAACTTCTTAGGTTCATTTATAGCACATTCCTTTTCTAGTTTCACAACATGTTTTTTACATCTGGGATGGGCTTGCCATAACTGTGCAGAAATAGAGGCTGACCCAAGTTGTTTTCAAGATAAATACCCAAGATAGGTTAGATGTTGGTGCTGTCTGCTTTTCTGCATTTACTACAGAGTTGTGGGCCATGATTTCAGACTTAGAGATCTAAAGCTGAATTCAGAAACTGTTGCTGTGGTCTGACTGCCTACATAGCTCATATGGTAGAACTTTTTGCAATTAACTCCTTTTTGGTGTAAACATTACTGTTAGAAAGCAAAATCTAAATTTATTTTTTAAAGTGTCAAGGGGTTATCATAGTTCCGTATGCATTTTATCCAAAATTTATTTTGAGATGCATATTATTTTGAATTGAAATCTACTTCAAACTAACTTCAAAGCTTGCTAAGGTAGTATTGTAAAGAAAATATCTTATATTTCTGGTTGTTGTACAATTTTAGCATTTTTAGGTCCTGCATAACATTGAACTTCTAGGATTTCATTACACAAAATGGTGAATGAAAGCTGCTTGGCCTCTTGTAAAGCTTAGCATAAAAGGACAGAATTTTAGGTTGTTAAGTTATGGTGTAGAGAAGAGGTACTCCAAGCTCCTTGTAAGAAAAAAAGAAAAAAAGGAAAAATTCCCCCCACCTCGATAATGGAGTAGCTCCTGTAGAGTTGTGAGAAGACTGTTACAGGAATTGTTGTAGGGTTAACATATAAAATTTATTATCCATTTTCAATTTCCTGCAAGGTACATGGTGTTAGGTTATTATATTGAGATGCAAAACATAACCAGTGTAGGCACAGAATGATAACTGAGACAAAAGGTCTGTGATGTGCTAAAACCAATTTAATCGTTCAGACATACCTGTCGTGCTTGTAAAGCATATCAAGTTTGTGTTTTGGTGGTAGTGTTCTGTTGGTTGTGTTTGGCTTTTCTTTTGATTTTCCCTCACAGAAAAAAAGGAGATGTTCTCACAAATTTCCATTGTTTAAAAGACTCCCCTTTCTATGGAAGAAGATAAGAAACCTGGCTATAATCGGTAGTTTAACTGGAAACAAGCTGAGCTTTTTTTGAGACTGCTATGTGGGATGTGTGTGTGTATGTGTCTGAGGCAGAGAGAGACAGATGATGATTCCTAGGATGAATCATTCATTTTTACTGTAGATATTTAATTTGTAAATCCTGTGGTTTTTGGTTTGGGTTTTGGGGGTTTTTTTTTCCATTTTTTTTTCTTTCAGTTGTTTTTTAATGCTTGTTTTAGCTGGGCTACAGAAAATAACAAACATGAGTTCCAGAATATATTGAAACTAAGGTCAGACTTCTGCAATGAACTTCAAATGAGCACACAGTTCCTCTAACCTAAAGACCAGTGAACTGAATACACACTTAGCTGTTTGACCAAAGAATTCTGCAAAAACCACGAAGTCAAACTTTTGGGAAGAAAAACCTTGCACTTTGGGATACTAAATGAATACCTGTTCTAAGGGTGTGTAGGTCTGTTCCCCAAAACTGTAATTTTATTTCATGGACCTGCTTCTTTAAAACTGTGTCATTCAAATATATATATACATATATTTGTTTATTTAGATGGTTTGATGTGATTTGTTTGAAAATCATACAAATAATTATGTCTCAAACAATATGCCTTACAACTCCATGTATAAACGTATACTAACAGCAGGCAGATTTCTGTTACACAGACTCATCTGTAGTATACCTTTGCTAGTTTTAAAATTAGATCATTCTGAAACTGAAAGTGCATAGGAGTTCAGCATAAAAAGAATATCAGGTAAAAACTGCAATCTTACAGTAAGGGAAAAGGTTATATATGTTATTTAAATATTTATGTCTCTTTGAGGCTACTGGTTGGCATTTTGGCATCATATTCTGGCCAGGAATACAATTTTACACTGCCTTAAATCCTGCCATTATATAAAAATAATATCTGATGTAATGTCTCAATGAAGTTCACTGAAAGATCTTAATAACATATGGATCTGTCTAAAAATCACAGGAAAAGGCTATTCGTCTACTTAAACTGCAGTTACCAAGTCTATGGTAAATACCTCACAGGTTAATGGACTAACATTATTCATTTAGTACATTTGTAAAGCAAACATTTTGCTCTTTAAACATATTTAATGCACTGTTAAGTTCGAAATAAAAGCAGCATGATTGATACTATCATATTAGTAGCAAGTATGTTGTCACAGGAAATAGTTGCTCTTGGAAGATGCACACTTCTGAAGAAAGCTAGAGATAAGCTATTTTAATTTTTTGCTTCGAGGTACTTTATAATGTGTTTTAAGTAGGCAGATATGTTAGCAAAACTGAAAATTGGCTACAATTGTGTTATTCTGTGTTCAAATTGTTTTGCGGTACTCTAAATTTATGGATTTTAGTTGAGGTGGATTACTGATTTGACATTTACCAGTGAGATTACATACAGAAAAAAGGAGGACGGTTAGGTACAGAGTTCTGTGCTAAACATTCAGGATCACTGTTTATGAGCGTCTTCTCTTCTAAGCAACCCAGTTTTTTGAATGCTTTGTCACAACTGTTTGCTGGATGTTGACAATACATTAATATTTTTCTTTATTTTTATTCTTACATTTTTCCACTTCATTGTTGGAAGATGCCTCATCTTGTCCCTGTACTTGGATCTTCCTTTTGTCAGTAAAGCAGATGTGCTAGAAGCTGAGGAGAAGTGGCAAAGCTACACCCAATTATTTAGCAAGCTGAGTACCACAGCTGCTTGTGAAAATAGCTTTATCTTTGGATAATAGATTTTCATTAGAAGTAAAATATAAAACCATATTATTTTGACACCAATTTGTTTCAGAATGAAGGAAAATACTGGAGAGTTCTGAGAAAAATCACAAGATCCCTTTCCTAAATATCACATGTCTAAGTTTGCAGAACAATGTTCTTGGTTTATTTTTTAATCTTTTGGCACATTAAAATTCTAAACTAAGTATGACTTGATAAAAATAAAATACTTACATTCACTGTTCTTCTGGGTCTTTTACCCATAACAGGTTATGCTTTAAGTGTCTGTTCTGATTTGGCAAATGAAATAACAGAAATGTTAAATATAGAAAGCATTTTTGTCTTACGGAGGGGTAAAGAAGATATTCGTACCATGTGGAGGGATATAGGTAGCGTAGCCTGGTAGTTATCCCTCTTGATTTTATAGTAAGATTGAACTAAGAGATTAGAGGATAACTTTGTTTAAACAAAATTTGAAATGGTCTGCTGAAACACGCAGTTGCTCCTTCCTGGCCTAGCATGTGTGATTCAGATACATTATGCTTGTTCCCCATCTTTTTGTCATTCCCTGGTCAGCCCCATTTATTATGCAGAGTTGCTGTGGCTGTGAGATTTCACCGACAATAGCTGTTTCAGACTATTTCAGTCAGCTGTTTGTCAAAGAACACTGAAATAATCATTTATGTTTACTTCTGAATTCCCACTTGGTCCCATAGCTTTTTGCTATGAGATGAATTAAGCTTCTTTGTCCTCAAAAAGAAAACAGAGTACTGCTGCTGTAACCCTGACAGAAAGTGGTTAAACTTGATTTTCTGTGCAGTGTAGAATCTGTGGCTTGTCTGTGCTAAGCTTAAGACACCAAGGCTGTGGTAGATTTTTGGGTTGGCTTGTTTCTTGTTTGCTTTCTGTGGGGAGAAGGAATTGTGATTGTTTGTGGTCTGATGGCCCGAGGTGTTTGCTTCCCCTTGCAGAGAAACCGCATTGTCTATTTGGCCTCAGCAAGGTGTAAGACTGGTTTGTTTATTTTTGCCTGCTGAGAAGAGAAAACTACAGGGAACTAAATGGTTTGTATGACCTTAGCTGAAGAAGAAAAGTTTCTCATTTTTTGCTGTTCCTGAAGACATTGCTGGGGAATTGTACTGTCAGTTCTTCATGTCAGGAAGGAAGGGAATGAGCTGTTATCTTCTTCTGTTGGGGAAGGAACATAACTGGATGTCCTCTAGGTCTGAATTGAGAAACTCACACTTTCACTTCTGTAGGTTTGTTTTCTGAAACTTTATCTAATGGATGTCCTGATTCAAGGACTCAGGGCTACGAGCAAAATGGAGCCATTTATTTCTAAAGTCAGATCACCAATGTATGCTTTCAGTAATTGTCCAAAATAGTGGTCAGTGAAAGTAATATGTCTGAACATGGTAGGTCTTCCTGGTGGTTTGCTTTGTTCCATTTTTAATGATCTTGAACAGTGTTGGGTAGCTGCATTTGATAATAGACCTTGTTCTGAATTCTTTTGTGCAGTAACTGTTTAGGATGTGAACTTCCCTATAGTTTTAGCATGGTCTGTTTTGTAAAAATCTGAATCTGTTTAAATTGGTGAATTTTACTGAGTTGAAATTTTTGAGTTTAAATACCTTTTCAGAAGAAAAGAAAATCCTGGTAAAGTCGCTGATGGCCTTATGGCACATGATGAAGATAGGAGCATTCTTTTGAGCCATGGGAAATTAAACAGCCTCTTTTCACCTAATAAAAATACCTTAAGAACAAATAACACAGTGTTATTCCTATGACTTTTTAGCTGATAGTCAAGATACTAAGAGTGTGCCAAATAGAGGGGAAAGAACTACAAAAGGTTTAAGACCCAGCATCTCAGGTGTGTCTCACCAGGGCTGAGCAGAGGGGAAGGATGACCTCCCTCCACCTCCTGGCAATGCTCTGTAGAATGCAGCCCCAGGTGCGGGCATTACAGTGTTGTTTTAAGTTTTTGGGACAGGCACTCTCTGGTGTAGTATTACCTGCATGTTCCTCTCTTCATTCTGTAGGCATTCAGGAGGAGTCCTGCTGATTAAGTTGCACTGGCTTTTTAAAAGTTAGACCAAATTGTATATAATACCTTTGAAATAGAATAGAGACAGGGATTTAATATATTAAACAGCTGGATATCCATAAACAAGGTCATAGAAAAATAAAAAGGGAATAAATTATTAAAAATGACACACACAGAGAGACATATATGGACTGCTATATGACATAGCAATTATTTGTGGAAGATACATTTCACACACATACCACTGTGTTTGTGGAAACAGTAATAAGACAAACAGGGCTGGGTTCTCATTTTAAGGAGAGAGATGAGTTCTGGTGTTCAGGTGAGAGAGCCGTTAGCTTTACTGTAATTCTATACACGAAGATCTAGAATCGCTGCATTTTTTTTTAAGCATCTCTTTATTGTCTGTTAACGCCAACATTAAAGCTGCTGAATGAAGCTCACTTTCTCCATTCTCCTTCCCTGAGGGCTGCTTTATTCTTTTTCATCCCCTCCATTTCTTCCAAAAAGCACCAAAACATTTCCCTCTTAAATGACTTCTAACAGGGGACTAAAAAGAAGTAAATTAAAGAAAACAAACTCAAACAATAGTGAATAACAGATTTTCTTCAGTATTTGCTAGTACTTTAATCATCAAAGCATTCTTAGCCCTCCCAAATCTTTAACATGATCTTAGCTTGACCAAATCCTATGCTTCAGTGATAAAGTACATCACCCAAATTTTGACATTAGTGTAATATTAGGCAACTTCCTCCTATCCCCACCCCCAATCCTAACTGATCAAGCTCAAAGTTTTCTAAAAGGTGGTGTGGTGGATTTATTTTATTTAGTTTGGGAGTTTAATTTTTTATTTCTAAGAAATATCTTCTACTATCTTAAGGATGGTATTTCTGTAAGAAGTTAAATGATTATACTCTTCATGTCTTTCAGTACCTGTGAAAGTCTCAGGTTACCAAGCAAAAATTTTCTTTCACCTCTTACTTTCAGTGAAGTGTAGGAAAACATTTCTAAAGCTCATCTACAACAGTATGTATTACAGAAGCAGAATAAAAATAAAAAAAAAAAAAGGGAAAAATGTAGTCCAATTACTTAATTCTGATTTCAAATACAGTTATTTTGGACTTTCAGTGTAGTCATTCTGGCCTTATGATTAAATTAACTTCAAAATCTACTTCCAGATAAATTCTTCTGTGATAGCCTTAAAGTGTCAAGGTATATAATTTGTATTCTATGTTCTTTTTTGCTGTATTTTCATATTATAAATACTGTACTAGGTATTTGGGAATGACATTCAAACCTAATGGTATGTTAGTTTTCTATTTTAACATGGGTAATAGCTGATCGGGACATAAAGCAACCATTAGGTGAAGCTAATTCATGTATGCATGTCATGCAAAAAGCTCATGCAGAATACATACCTGAACCTTTTGAAAGCTTTCATAAGGTTCTCATTACCTATAAATTAAATGATAAACATTTCTGCATCTGATGGTTACAGTGGAAGGGAAAAGACCATCTTCTGACTAATAGCTGTTTGTTGTGTTATTATGAAACTGATGAAGAAGATAGCAAAGCTGCCATGGACTTCACTGCTCCAAGATTTGGCTTGCCCACAGTATCAAATTGTTTTGAAAGAGGTGCTCCAGTTGAGCTGAGTGATTAACACAGGGTCTTTGCTCATCTGACTGCCCTCCCAAACACTGCTTCCTCTCACCAAGTATCAGGAGGAAAAGTTCTGCAAAGATTTCCTTGTGAGCTCTGCATCCCTCCTAAGGCTGGATGGATCTCAGTTGTACTAAGCAGGGCACATCACCTCGGGTAGTCAGCTGGGACAGCTGCTGCCCAGCAGCGACCTTTTGCCAATAAGAGACTTATCACTTGTGGACTCCCTTTGCTGTTGTTCCAGGGAAGACAAAATGAGGATTGGAAGGAGACTTGTGATGTATTGCAGCACTGCTGCTAGTTTGTGACTCTGATGTTATTTCAGAAAAAATAATTCTCCTGTTTTCTCTCCTGTGCAAGTGTGCATGACAAGCCTGCTGTGTACAGCTAGATGGTGTCTTTACAGTATGAAGGGTGGCGAGAGGGTATTTGCATGTAGACCTGTATGACTTGTAACGTGGGTGTTTTGTTAAGGAGTTACTACAGAAATCCTGCGTCTAGCAATGTCAAAAGATATGAGAAACTGCAGCCTAAATCAACTCCCAGGTATTCTTCCCGAGTAGTATAAAGCAGGCTTTATTCATCCCAAGCTGCCTCCAGATTTCTGGTGCCTGTTAAAGCTGTGCTGATGTAAAATGTTGTGCTGCTATGTGGTAAACTGGATAGGATTTTTTTCAGGGTTAAAAATAAACAAGAAATCCTGTGCGCATGAAAAGGCAGCACAGGATAGGAATGAATAGTTAAGATTGAATTAAGCTGCTAATTTCAATGCAGAAAGTAATATTGATCTAACTCCATTCTGATAAACTGATGAAGTTACCTGGCAAAGATGCTATAATGTTTTGAGATGAGGGGGAATGGGATTATTGGTGTGGCAAAATTGATAGAATATTCCTATTGGCTATTGTATATCTTCATTGATAGTTATTACACTGTACCAAATTTTTCTTTTTCACAAAAAGATCCACCATACCTGACTGAAGCAATACAGAAAGCAAAACAAAAAATTAATGGATATAGCACAGTTTTTGTATTTCAGATTTTAAAAACTTACCTTAGTCAAGAAACATTAGATATAAAGATCCCTAGGTTGTTTTTTTTTAATCATTATTATTTTACAATTACAGGAGAAAAACAAAGCAAACTAGCCAAACTCTACTTACAGCTTGTTCTGATGTGGGACAGAATAGACACAGCACCACAGAATAATACATTTATGTATCTAATTTAAAATACTTCCAGTCAATCTGTGGTATTCCTTATTGCAGGACATTTAATTCAATTGTCCGTGTAGCTGTTAAATGGGTTAGGCAATTGAATTCTGCTATTAACTACTCCTGAAATTACATCAAAACTTATGCTTCAGCATGTAAACTACTTACTGCTGATAGTTGGAGGGACATACCTTAAATTCCTTTGGAGCGTTTGTTTTTCTTGAATAGTACCATCTGCAGATCTGGAGACAAATCTCTCCACAGATCTGGAGAATGGGAGCTGCAAGAAGAAAGATAGCTGGCTAACTAAACCTAAAAAGAAAGATATCAGGGTAACTGAATCAAGGGAATAATCTCATGACAAAGATTTCATGAAAACATTCCTAATTCTTCTTTTTCTGTGTTTCTATCCATATTTATAACAAGGAGATAGAAACCCTATCAGAATTGGATGCACATGAATTTTATAATTTTCCTACAATTTTGAGCATCCATGCTTTTGAAACAATCCAGCACATTGTTACTTGTTAAAGTAACAGCACATTGTATATCTAAGTATATTATAATATGAAATGTAATACAAAATCATTTACTGCGATAACAGATATATCTTTTAATGCATGAAGATTGATTGCTGTGATCAGTCATGTCCTCATATGCATTCATTTTTATTCAAGAAAAACTGATGAACTCAAATACTCCTTAAGTTTTTTTAAAAGCTGTTTTCATTCCTGATATATCACAACCTCTATTCAAAATAATAAATGCGTCTCATTCAGAAATGAATTTCGAAAAGAGAGAAAAACTTAGTCTTTTCTTGAACAAACTCTTTGACATCCAATCAACCAAAATAAAATCAAAGCTTAAAAAATAAAAAAATCATTTTTGCAATCAACTATAGCTTCAGGTTCCATTTCTGTTTTTACTGAGTTAAGCTGACTATCAATGTGGATCTCACATATTTATCCAGAGGAAAACCTGGAGTTTATGTATGGCTAGGTGGGTGTTAGCCTGTGTTAGAACAATTTGCCTAAAAGCACACTGGGACAGAATTACTCTGACAACCACCTCACCTTAGTTTTGTCCTGTGCATGCAAGCAACAGAATTGAAGCATACCACAAAACCTTCAGAAGTCCTGTACTGGTTGTTCTAGGTAAGATCTTCTTACTCTCACTTAAAGGATCCTCCAATCCTAGCAGCACCTAAGTATCAGAAATGTTCAGACTGTACTTTTGGTCCCACAGCTTTCTTTTGCTGATATGGTGTACTTCTTTGCTATGCTTCTTTCTGCTTGCAACCACATATGAAAAAAGAAAAACATAATTTATACCTTATTTTTCTTATTAAGGAATTATGTAAATTAATATTTTTCCAGTTACCTTCAAACACTATTATTAGTTTTCATAGCAATTATTTTTGCATGGAAACAATGCATTCTAAAAAAAAATTGTACATGTACAGAAAAAACCTAACATCATTAGGGAAAAAATGTGTTTAAAGCATGAGCAAGCGGATCATGAGTAGCATGAGTAGCACAAGTAGCACATCTGGGTTTCCTGGAGCTCTGTTTAGCACAGACCCCACCTATGAGCTAAAATTACATGCAATTTCTTTCCTGCAAGGTCTTTCCTCTCAAAGAACCTCCACATTTATCCCTTGTCCCTTAACCGTGGACAGCCAAGAGGAAGCATATCCTGCCATTGCTGGCAAGTGGAGTAAGATTTGACTGACTAGCTACTGGCATCATAAAGTATAAAATTATTGCTATCATCCAACAATCTGGTGAGGAGGGGGACATTGATTTAGGGTGTCTTCTAGTAGTAGACCATCAATTTTTATATAATATGTAAGAATCAAATTATCTTTTTGTCCTCGATTTTTCCTGATCTGCTTGAAATGGGCCAGTGCAAGCCAAAATTACTGGTGCAAAAGCAATGACTGGTAGGTGGCTGGAAAGAAGTAAAAAATTGCATACATCTCATTGCTTTAGGAAACTCAGAAAGATGTGACTGTGATTATTTAGAATGGGTCCATATAGGCAACATGTATTTGTTAGCAAGTGGCATTATTTGAATATCTTTTCAGTAAAATTTCTGAATATCTTTTTAGGTGAATTTCTGCATTGGGAAGCTGCACATGTTGCATTAATGTACTTAAGTGAATGTCTCTGGAATAAATATATTGTGGGGAAGAAAAGCATTTTGGTTTCCTATCAATGCAGGAATAATAAACTAGTAAAATGGAAGGTGTCCTTTTAAACAATTTTTTTAAAAGGAGCATGTAGGCACACAGGCACTCTTATTTTGCAATAAGAATCAACTGGCAAAATTAAAAATAATTAGAAAAAAATGTACGTATTTTGCATTTGTTTAAACAATGGCTTGTAAACGAACTTCAGTTCAGGAGCACAGCCTTTTGAGACTGAAAAGACCTGTTTCTTCTGGGCCTAATTATAAAACACAATCATGTCTTAGCATGTATGTTTGTAAACTATTCTTGATCCACCACCAAAGGGTCTTAAAAATGCTTTAGCGTTAATGGAGACAGAGGCAGGAATGGAAGATTAGTTACTTGAAGTGAATTGCAACATTAGTTCACATAGACTTCATAAAGGTTTGAAAATTTGAGATGACTACTAATTTCTTTTGAATTAATTAACATCTAGATTTCACCAAGGATTAAGAGTCCTGTGTGGAATTGTTAAAATTATGTCAATCATACTCTGAGTAATAACTGGAAGGTAATGGCAACATCATGATGGGTCTATGGATGCAAAAGATCATTAAGTCCCAATCTAACAAATGTATAAAGCTGTGAAAAGTACAGAACTTTGCCTACTGAGGTTTTAAATCAAATTCAGCTGCCTCAGTCCCTGATTCCTGCT